>NW_008751914.1:691757-707107 GCF_000715545.1 Opisthorchis viverrini
TATATATATAAGACAACATACGTCCAGTTGTAGCACCCTTTCGGTGCCTAACTGCCATGCCACACGAAGGAGACACGAGGGCTGGGATACTGCCAGGTCGCCCAAGCCTAGACAGGGGAAGTCGAGTGGCAGAGATCGGATTCGAACCACGGACCTTCCGGTCAGTAAATTCGCGCTCTAACCACAACAGCGACAGCCGAGTATAACTAACAGCAATGGGCGTTGATGGAACCACGGAGTTATCGCTGACAATGGGTTAAGAGCAAGTAGTGAAAGAAAGTGTGGAACAGAAAATGGGGTGTCAGCAGTGGCATGTTTTTGCTTGTACGGCCTGCTGTGTTCAGCAAGCAAGGCAACCCGGCTGATGGCACTACGAAACGGTATGCGGTTATTTAACTGTGTAGTTCACGGTTATACATACGCAATGATATTTTCAGGCCTAAAAACCAGGACGACTAAAGCCTTAGCATAGTGGCAAGGCAGCGGTGGCTAGCGTAAGACTATCAGGGCAGCCTGCGTTTTTTAAAGTGTAAGTCGCTAAGCACTCTTCAAACTGGGGTGCCAGGATATTGCAGCGGTCAGGCCTCTACCCATAAACTAACCTGGTAGCAGAGGCTCTGTTATTGACACACGTACATTTTGCAGTTTATCCCAACAGATTATGGATGTGCGCAAACCATCACCACGATGAGGTCGTCTCTTCACGACGACGAACCCTAAGCCGTGATATACTGACGTTCAGTCCGCTCATACTTTAGCCCTGATTTCCAGCGGGGAGATTGTGATCAAGAACTAAACAGCTATCTAAAACATTTCGTAAGCCAGAATACATGCTCGACATCCACAAAATCGCTACAATCGTAGTTACAGAGTGGCCCAGAAGAACATTTATGTTACTGAACGAGCCATTGCGGCGGAACGCGAAGCACCGAGCCTAAGCTCAGCTTCGGATTGGTCCACACTCCGGCCGACCAGGGCATGGAATTCTGTGGTCGGCAGACTTTTAGGGGTAGTACAGGACAGGAAAAAAGCGCAAGATATGACAGTAAAAGTTACTCGTCCTCCAGACGTTCGCGCCCCAAGCTGCAGGAATACCACCCGGTTAACCACCCTGGTTACTCAACTTTCGGCTCCTCACCCTCGGAGGCAGCAGAGACAGTGTTGAAATGCTTGTCCACAAACTGCCTAAGCCTTTTCAACAAACCCGGCGACGGTAAACAGTCAGCTTGCCTTGAACAGCCGTCTGTAATCGCACTCACAGAGACCTGGCTCACACCAGATGTCTCTGACGCGGAGATCTCGATAGACGGTTACTCTATTTTTCGAGCCGACTCAAAATGAGGGAGGGCAGGTGGTGTTGCTCTGTACTTACGTGCGGCCCCCCAATCCCGATCGTCCTCTTTGCCACCACCCTTGCACACTCTTGCGAAGCACTGTGGGTGCAAATCCCGCTGCGCGGGACCGATTCCCTCCCTCTCGGCGTGGTCTACCGTGGCCCCTCGACTCCCCCCGAAGATGATCAATTCCTCATACAACCACTTGAGCAACTCTCCAACTTCTACTTTATTTATCTCTTGCTGGTAGGTGACTTCAATGCTCTAAAGGCCTCCTGGTTGGAGCTGCAGCCCGTCGAACAAAGTTGGTTTTTGCAGTAGCGCTGTTTGAAGTCGTTCAACAGAGCACTTGGACTCAACATGTCGCTGCATCCACCAGATACCGCGCAGGCCAACTACCATCCCTCCTGGATTTGGGAATCACCAACGAAAGACACTTCGTTGATCAGGTAACAATTGACGCTCCACTGGGACATGGCGACCACTATACACACGCCTTCGATTTCCTCAACTAATGGGCCAGAAATCCTGAACCTCACACGTGGTTTCAGGACTGCTGCGTGCCGACTTCTCAGGAATGCGCATCTTTCTTGAACAAGTCACACTGGGACCAGCTCCGGTGGAAGAACTATATGAGACCATTGTCCAGAAAGTTCACGAGGCTGACGCGATGTTTGTCCCCAAAAAATCAGCACGCACTCGGATGAACATGAGGGTTCCAAAAAGGATTCAGCGACTTCTTGAAAAAAGGTTCCAACTCTTAAAAAGTTGACTACAGAGAATACAGAAGATGAGCTGGCATTTCGTAAAANTTTTTGTAAATCGGAAACCCACCAATGGAACATGCAAAAACAAGCCATTCCGGACCTCGCTCAAAAAAACAAAAACGTACTGTTCAAGTACATTGAACATGGATACAGAAACAAGCCATCTGCGTTATACTTGGGGGGCAGAAACGAGGAACCGACAAGTGACCCAACAGTGGTACCTGAGGTTTACAGAGAACACTGCGTGTCTATACTCAGCCCCCGAGTAGTCGTCACATCCACTCTTGTCAAGGCGGAACTACGAACAGCCTCTAACCGACTTGATCTTCACGGTGGAGGACATTCCTCAACTCTTGCGCCAGATCAACCCATTCTACGCGTTGAGGCCCGACGAGCTCCCTCCAAGGATTCTGGAGGATAGGTCCTCCAAACTGGCAAAAAAATTATGCCTGGTGTTTCGTCAGTCGCTTGATGAAGGTCGCCTTCACTCTGCTTGGAAGAAAGCGATTGTCACGCCAATCTACAAAACTGGTGACGGGCCGTCGCCTGGTAGCTACGGCCCCATAAGCCTCACTGGCGTGCCGTGCAAGGTGATGGAACGCATTCTGAAGCAATCTATCCTGGATCACCTCATTTCCAGCAATCTGATATCCCCAGCTCAACACAGCTTAATCCAAGCCAAGGACGAAGGACTCATATCGGATGCCATATTTTTCGATTTCCCAAAAGCATTTGATAGGGTCCCACACGACCCGCTGCTCCAGAAACTCGGATCTTACGGGATTCAAGGGAAAATTCCTCGCTGGATCAAGGCGTTCCTATCAGACAGATCATTCCGAGTGAGAATGGGCTCGACTTATTCCCCTCAAGCGCCGGTCTCCATTGGAGTTCCTCAAGGCTCCGTCTTGGGACCACTCCTGTTTCTGATCTACGTCAACGACCTCCCAGACGTTCTTGCGAGTCCGTGTCTACTTTTTGCGGACGACTTGAAATCCTGGAGTTCCAATGCCAGCGCCCTCCAAATGGATGTAGACGCTGCCAAGCAGTGGTCGTTGGACTGGCACCTTCCTCTGAATGATGAAAAGTGCGTCCATGTGTCGTTTGGAGGGGATTCAGCGAATGCCTTTGTTATGCATGGTGAAAAGGGACCAGAAAACATCATGAAGATAGATGCCAAAAAAGATTTAGGCATCTGGGTCTCCTCAAACTTGTCCTTCGCACCACACCATGAGAAATCGGCCCAAAAGGCATTCGCCGTTTTACGGATGATCCGACGTACCTTCTCCCGTATTACGGGAGACGTCAGACCGTTTGACAAAATGTTTTCTCCTTTCGGGTAGTAGGTGCGTGGAATGACCTTCCCCCGACGGATGTCCGCGTTCCTTCTAGAACCCAGTTTAAAGCACTATTAGACACTTAGTTATGCGAATTCTCGCGCTGGTAAGCATACCGCCCGGCGCGGGGAACATAAAGAGCAGTGCTACCTCTTTTTTTCACTTGTGCCTTTCAGGTGAACGACAGCCACTGACCGACAAGAACAAAACCGACCCAGGAACCTTGGGCGAAAGCCTCGATCCTGTTTATCAATTCGTGAATCCGTGAGTCCCCGAACACCCAGCAATGCCAATGCTCATTTAATTTTCAGGTAGGTTTCAATCTTGGTTTTCGTATCCTGTGGAATTTTGTAGCTTTCTTTTGCTTCCATTATAACATTATGTGTTTCGTCGTTTGCAAAAACATCTTTTTGTATGAATATGGAAAACTACAAACACGCTCACTTCTACAATTCACCGAACAGGTGCTTCGATTCTCCCTTATTTCGCTCGCACTTACAACTGTCGTTCATGAGTTTCGTGTGCTGACTCTGGTATCATTACATTTCAGACTATCTTCGGGATCTATATGTGAGAAATATTCAGAAGACCCCTGGACAGCGTAATTGGACCATTGTTAGCTCGCTGACATGGGACTACGACGAACTACTTTAGAGAATACAATTCTTAGTGGGTCTGTTCCATCTGATCTCGCTATTGTTATGTACTTGAACTAGCCTTTTCATTTTTATTTCTTTGCCACACACCTTGTAATATAGATCTTTTGGTGGCCAGACCAATACAATCCTACCGGTAACAGAAAATAAGCTGCCGAAAATCGGTGAGGCGCGCAACCATGTTTTCGGCAAGATCATCGCCACAGTGCAGAGCATTAAAATTTCCTCATAATTGTCTCACCGCACAAACGCTGATGTATCGCAACGCTACGCGAGGCTCCATAGCGACCGACCGGTGATATCAACTTGATGGGAACATTTGTGATCTAATTGCAGATGTCACTGAACGAACCAATGACCGTCGGAACATAACCCGTGAATCTCTACGCGTGGTACGTTCAAAATCGGTTTCCTTTTTCCCTTGCAAAGTTGCGAAGGAATTATTTGACTTTTCAATCTGTTTGCAGAGTTTGCCCCTGTTCTCCACAGGACATACAGAGACCTTGTAATTTTGGATCCCTACCCATGCCACCTCAGGTGTGATGAACTCTACTCCATTAATGTTTACTGTTTACGTCACTTTCCCTTTTCCCATTAATCACAACCCCACCAGTCATGTTTTTATTCTGATTGTAATACCATGATAATGCCCGACGGTATGCTACCCACTGGTTGGGAATAAATATTATTATTATTATCTTTTGAATTATTCTCTATAACAACCACTGCGTGATAACCTCTGTCAATTCGCACTCAGTTCCCACGGTGCACCGGACATCAATAAGGACCCAGTTCAATAAAGACGGCCCTCTATGACCATCAGTGGACCACAGGAGATTTGGGTGATATGTTTGTCCATCAAGCGTAAGATGTGGTATACAATGCCACACTTGCAAGGCTTGGTGGAAATTCAAATGTGGTGGCTCACAGGAAGACCAAATAAGCCATCGCTCCTGACCCGGTTGTCTCGGCCAGCTGCCTCTATCTAGAGGGTGCCATGCATGATGCAACCAAAAAAGGAACTATCAAGGACAAAACCAAATCCAGACTGCTGAAATGAAAAGACCAGTGCGGATGTTCCGCTTTGATCGGGATACTCAGCGCGAACCTGACACTTCCTCCTAAAGCCCTGCAGGATACCAATTCGAATAATACAGCGACCTGCACGACATTTGAAAATGAATTTTCTTTCCTGAACGAGTACTTTGCGATATCGATCCTGGGTCTGTTGGCTGTGAAGTACATCCAACTCTCCTTTTCGCGACAAAGACCATCAAGGCGTCTCTAGTTGACAGGCGCATTAGGCGGAGCGGGCTAATCGTCTGGAATCGTTCTCCGGAAAGTCAACGCTATCGAAGAAGCCACAGTCGCTCCTTGGTAGTGTACTCACAAAGCTCGAACAACGATCACTTCACGCTGAGTCTTTACGCGGAAATGGGATGCAAGCGAACAGTCGGATTTTTAGCCACCGTCCCCCCATCTGCCGTACAGCAGATCTTGAAGCGGAGCGTCTAAAGTGCATAGAGCTATTATAGCTTATTTCCGCAACCAACGATATAGGCGCAACCGATCTGGTTGCACACTACTCACATTATCAACTTCGGAGGAAGCAAACGCAGTGCTCAAAGGCTTGCCCACAGACTGCCTCCACCTTTTCAACAAACACCGCGACAATGAACAGTCAGCTTGCTCTGAGCAGCAAACGCATTCACAAAAACCGCGCTCACGCCGGATGTCCCTCACCTAGGGATCCCGACAGAAAGCTACTCCAATTTTTGAGCTAACTGGTTGGAGTTGCTTTATATCTAAATGTGGCCCTGCCCATGATGTTTGTCCTCTCCGATTCTGCCAGTGCAAAGTTCGGCCATGCAATATGAATTTAAATCCCGCTTAGCGAAAGGATTCTGTTCTTCTCGATGTGATCCAGCATTGCTGCACGGGTCCTCTGGAAGATTATTAGTTCCTCAGACATAACCTTATGTAATTCGCCACCAGCTATCACTCCGCATATCTCTTGTTCGTAGATTATTTCAACGCTCCATAGGCTTCCTGGACGGAGCTCCATTGCCTTGTACAAGTGGACGATTTGCAGCGGCTCTGACCAAAGTCGTTTAACAGGGCGCTTGGACTCAACATGTTTTTGCACCCACCAGAAACCGCGCAGGCCAACCGCCATCCCTATGGATTCGGCCAACACCAACTAAAGATAATTCGCTGATCAAGCATTTTGACAAAACTGCTTCATCAGGCCGAGTAAGCAAGTCATCAATTTGGCAATGTTATAAGGCAGAGGGAGAAACAATCTATAACACTCCTTCAAAACAACGCACTAGATCGATGTTACGTGTCAATTAATGGCTCTCGTCCATTAGTTTGGCTGCGCTGATAGCTTGGAGAAGTTTGCAACTAGTTCTTCTTGGGCTTGGTTCGTTAATCTCCCACTTAAGTAGGGGATTCACTGCGGGCGATAACAATGGATTTTGTTAGCGTTTGTGGGCTTGTGATAGCTGCGGCATTTCGGCTGTAGGGAGTTATGGTGAGTGAGCTTAATTAAAATTCAAACGGTGAGTAAACCACCTTCTGGCAATCGCACGAAAGCACGTGAGCCTGACTGATCCAAACGCTTTCCAGCTTTACACCTTCTGGATGTGGGATGATTGGCGATTTTTACTACCTTGTTCATCAATAATAATAATGTTTATTCATAACTTGTGGGTGGCATACTGTCTGACATGATCATGCGTTTACAGTCGGGCTGGGGTATGACAAGGGGGTTTGCGTGTAGTGGGGACTGCGCGAAAAGAGGACAATGCCATAAACAGGTGGGCGGTACTCGTTTAAATAATAATAATAGGTTTCTTTCGCAACTTGCGGATAACAATGGGCACGGGGTCCGACCAATACAAAGACTCGGTCGGCTGACATGAACTAAAACTGGAGAAACATTGCTGGCCATCATTGACCTTGGGCGGTTGGGTAAATGGCCAGAACAGTAACGAGCAAAAGTGGAGGTGGAGATGGGATAATTCGAATAGGGAGAACACCGAAAGTTTAGTCTAAAAAATAAGGTGCAATCTGAGAACAAGTGGAGTCACTGGTTGCATTGTTGTTGTGAATTCAGGTGAAGGGGCTAGGTTAGATGGGGACAAAGAGGTGGTTGAATTCGAACGAGTAGTCCATCAGGTTGGAATGAATGTCATGGCGGTCGGTGTGGTCAATGAAACGAGTAGGCAAGGGGGCTCGGTTGGGACGAGGAATCGAACAGTTGCGGGTGTGCTATCAAACTGAGTATGGCAGTGCCGTGCCATCATTGGCCTGACATGCTTCAGTTTTTGGACAGCCCCGTGACGGTCGTCCCATTTGTGATGATTCTGCTTCGTGTGCAGTTCATTGGGCAGCGATAATCATTTCAGTCTGGCCGAGGAACCAAGCTGGAACGAAGCCTACATGGGATTGTAGGTTTTCTTGGTAAGCTCGGTGATTCCGGGATTGTAGATCATAGGCCAGGTGGAGTGGATATCATCTAACCAGGCCGTCCAAAACGGGCAATTCCGAAGTTCAAAGCTTTGGATGATGAGGGGCTGCGAGGAGATTCGCAAAACATGGTGCTTTTGAGGGGATCTAAAATGGGATAATATGCATTAATATACACAGAGAGAAAAACTTGACGTCTGCTGCAACTAGGGTTATGACAAGTGATTATATGTTTGGATAACGAATTGGGTTTCGGCGCGGTGTAGCTTCTGTTCTGATGAAGGCAGATACAACTGTGCTCGCCGGTGTAGGCCATGGACATTGCAGAGTATTTCCGGGCCATCCCAAGTGAACGTTTTTGTTTTTCTTTTTCAGATTATAGGCCAGTGGTTTATGGCATTGCCAGATGCATAAGTCAACCGAGGCGAGCCCAACGCCAGCGGCAACGAACAGATGTCGGCAGTACCTTTTTGATTTTCTGAATTCAACGGCTAGATTCATAACCACCGGCGATGGGCGATGCACCCGTGCTACTGGAGGGATGGCGGGTTTACGGACGCACCATGGTGCGACGTAACAAGGCGCCCCTCCCTGCAGGGCGCACCCGTCCACCACTTGAGGTTTTCTCCCTCGTGCATGCCACCAGATCTGCTAGGTGGAAAACCATCCAAGCAGTCGTAAGTGCGGTTTGTGCATTAGCAAATACTCCAGCTTCCATTTCTTGGTCGGGGAAAACCAAGCTAGTAAAGACAGCTCGGTCGGTTAGAACAAGCAGACAGCATGCAGACGTTGGTAGAGGCAAGTCGCGGAGAAGAATTGAAACGACAGTTGCCAATGAGACGGTGGGACTGGAATGTTGATACTCACGGCGATTGCACCATGGCTAAACGGCGTCGGAGCGTTGGTGTGTGCTGCCATGTCGAGCAGAAGCGTTCCGTGATGTTGAGTATGACAGTGTTTAATGGAACAAATCACCAAATGGATATATATAAGCGCGGAAATGCGCTCTGATAATGAAATAAAGAAGCAAATTGACTTTGGTTTGGTATTTATCAGTTAGATTAAGCTTGAGAACACCAGTTACTAGGCAGAGCTGATGGGGTAGTCCGGGGCAGGGACTCGACTAGAACGAGGTATAAATTGACTGGGGAAATAGAAAACAACCAGGTCGGTAACACACCATAATAAGAGTTAGTAGGTGATTAAGTCATACAGTGGTTTGGGGAAGAAATAGCTAGTTTTTGTTTGGTTTTGTCAGTTTGGACGGGAACTGTAGACGCTAGACAGAGTTTATAGAGTAATCCGGTGTAGGAACTAGACTATTACGAGGTGTAAGTTGGTACGCGTAGAAAGGGAAAAATAAGAAAACAACCAGGCCAGTAACGCTGTATATCCAGATCAAGTTGGAATTAAAGTCCTTAAAGCATGTCAAGAGGATGGGAAGAAATGATAACGGGATTCTTTACTTGCCCACTAACTGTAACGTCGCTAAACTCATATGCGAACTGTACCTGATTTGTAGTGGAGGTCAGAGGGTAGTCGAATATTAAGTAAGGCGGCAGCAGTTTCACAGGTAAGGAAATTGTCCACGGACTGAAAAAAGCATAGTGGTGCGTGATGCTTTGCAGCTGCTCAGGAAGGCTGTTCCAGATGCGAGCGTAATAAATTAGAAAGAAGTAGTGGCGTAGGTTTGTACGAGCTAAGGGACACACTAAGATGTTGCAGGTGTTGCGGAGTCTGCAGCGAGTTTGTGTGTTTATGCTTGGTCTAGCCTCTGCTATAAAAGCGTTTTTGTGCGGCAGACGGTGTGAAGTGGACCGTAGTCGTTGTCTCAAAACGTCCGTGTCCATTGCGGGTTCCGCAATCGCAGAGTCATCCACTGACACTGAATATTGATCCGCCATTTTCTTACGCTGTCTGACTCCGCTGTGAAGTTCCTTGGTTGTCTGTTCTACATAGACCTTATTGAAAAGGTTACAACTAATTTTGTAGACACAGTCCCTGGCTCTGTTTGCCGGAAGGCGATCCTTCATTTGCTACAGTGCAGAGCGCAGTGCCCAACTCCGGAAAGGTACCCTTATTTTGATCTTGTTTAGAATCCCTCGGATGGACACTGATATCCCGGGTTTCAATAGAATAACAGCGGTCCAAATCCATTCCACGTCAGATTATGCTACGGCACCAACAGCCTTTGCAGCAGACGCCGAATAAAACCAGCTGGATATCCACTACCTCGAATTTTGTTCTTCAATCCATTTTGTCCGGTTGCTCGATCAGCTACTTCTGTGCGCAGGTACTCACACGCCTAAATAGTGATGAAACAATATTAGCGGAGGCCGTCTTCGTATAAAAAGTAGAGTAGTTGAGGATTGCACCAGTGTCCGTTGGCTTTTTGTACAGTGTGATCTCCAGTTTTTCCTCGACATTGTCGTGCAGTATAAGGAGGCCAGTGCATCCAAAGTCGACTCTATCTCCATGCTGCTCTGGTGTGTGGGTTCTGTTCATTCAAATAGTTGTCTCGTTTCATCACAACGAGGGTGTCATCTACTTAACACCAGAATATTTTGAATGAGTACGGAAATCCGCCTAAAGCTTTTTGTCCAAAACCTCCCAAAAATATTTTTGCCAAAACCGGGGATAATGGAGATCCAATTGCTAGCCCTTTTTCTTGAGTAGAAACCACGAGGTCAGAAAAGAATTGAAAGAGATTCAGGCATGCTTTTATACCTTCCACTATTTTGTTTATCGTCAGCTGCGTCTGTTCTTAATGGGTAGCATCTGCCATAAGCAGTCACTTATCGCTCTTCATAGTCACTTTGGGTACATTTTTCAATGAATTGGCATTGAAATTTGCAAATAATTTGTCTGGTTTCACGTCCGTGTCCATTGCGGGTTCCGCAATCGCAGAGTCATCCACTGACACTGAATATTGATCCGCCATTTTCTTACGCTGTCTGACTCCGCTGTGAAGTTCCTTGGTTGTCTGTTCTACATAGACCTTATTGAAAAGGTTACAACTAATTTTGTAGACACAGTCCCTGGCTCTGTTTGCCGGAAGGCGATCCTTCATTTGCTACAGTGCAGAGCGCAGTGCCCAACTCCGGAAAGGTACCCTTATTTTGATCTTGTTTAGAATCCCTCGGATGGACACTGATATCCCGGGTTTCAATAGAATAACAGCGGTCCAAATCCATTCCACGTCAGATTATGCTACGGCACCAACAGCCTTTGCAGCAGACGCCGAATAAAACCAGCTGGATATCCACTACCTCGAATTTTGTTCTTCAATCCATTTTGTCCGGTTGCTCGATCAGCTACTTCTGTGCGCAGGTACTCACACGCCTAAATAGTGATGAAACAATATTAGCGAAGGCCGTCTTTGTATGAAAAGTAGAGTAGTTCAGGATTGCACCAGTGTCCGTTGGCTTTTTGTACAGTGTGATCTCCAGTTTTTCCTCGACATTGTCGTGCAGTATAAGGAGGCCAGTGCATCCAAAGTCGACTCTATCTCCATGCTGCTCTGGTGTGTGGGTTCTGTTCATTCAAATAGTTGTCTCGTTTCATCACAACGAGGGTGTCATCTACTTAACACCAGAATATTTTGAATGAGTACGGAAATCCGCCTAAAGCTTTTTGTCCAAAACCTCCCAAAAATATTTTTGCCAAAACCGGGGATAATGGAGATCCAATTGCTAGCCCTTTTTCTTGAGTAGAAACCACGAGGTCAGAAAAGAATTGAAAGAGATTCAGGCATGCTTTTATACCTTCCACTATTTTGTTTATCGTCAGCTGCGTCTGTTCTTAATGGGTAGCATCTGCCATAAGCAGTCACTTATCGCTCTTCATAGTCACTTTGGGTACATTTTTCAATGAATTGGCATTGAAATTTGCAAATAATTTGTCTGGTTTCCTGGTGCTTCTTGCTACGTCGTTGACAAATGCACATGACTTACAAATGTAAATTGTACCGTTAACCGTTTCTCTGCTCCTACACACTTAGTGGTCTGCAAGGTTGCGCGGCACAGCCGGCAGAATGGAGGTTAATGCAGGCTGATAGAACTTGGGAAGTCGGTCTCACGTTTCTTTCATGGTTCAATTCTTCCTTAGCTTTAGAAAGCTAATGCTTAGATTCGTTGCCGACACTCTTTCCGGGAATCTCAAATTATGTTATCACTAGTGAACGGCACACCGTGTTTGTACCGTGCCATGCTATTCACTTCTGGAAGTACTATTGCTCTTTAGCTACTCCTTCTTATTCGTTGCCTTAATCACGCGTTCTCGGATTGTTGTAGCCATAGATTACTACTGACTTTATCCAATTTGAGTTACTGAATCAAAATAGCCGTTTTGAAGTTACCTTAAGCTTATTGTACTAATTCATCACTCTTCAGCAGCTCCTTTTAACCTTCTTTTGGCTTCGAGCCCTCGAAGTCGCTCGATTTTGTTTCGCAGCAAAATTTTCAGATCTGATGAGCAGCTTGGACGTATCGTAAATTCCTATGAGAATGCTTTAGCGGGGTTCCGCACATCCGGGGTCCATCACCGCAAACGTTTGGAATGGACGAATCCGTAATTCTCACTTCCGATCATCATGACTTTAGATAGGGTTTTTGGACTTTTGCCACTGCGCTTTGGCCTTTACGTTCATAAGTTGGAGGCCGGTTGTACCTTTATTCACTACCGGGTTGTGTAGGGTAATTTATGCCTGCTTTGTGGGAAGCTCGAAAATGTTGGGGCCAAAATACGAAGAGCAGCGCCCAAAGGATTAGAGAAACGGTAGTTTTTGAGGACAAATCTATTGGAGACCGCCAATCTAGCCAACGGACTAAATGTTCTCTTGTATCCGAAGAACAGCGTGAAGTCGTTAAGCATCAACTTCGGTATGGAAGGATGGGATGTTCCAAGCCACAGACTACTGGATTAGGGCAGCACGCCTCGCTTAAGCACCGAGCACACTGAAGGTCGCAAGTGGCTGTCTAGCGCTTCTTATTTGATTAATTCTCCCGGATAACAATGGCGAGCATAGTGTTCACGGCCAAGACTGCATAAGGTTGCGGCACGTGCTGGTGAAAAACACAGACGCCGCTTATTATGTCGAGTGACTTCCTGCAAGAGTGGACGCAAACTCTAGTGTTGATTCCGCCTGCGAATCAACGGCGACCAGCGGTAACTTTCCTTGTTTTTTGACTACTCATGAGTAACGTGACTCGCATCTGTTTATTATGACGCCGTTTCGTTTCTTTGCTCGTTTTCTCCCTGTTTCGTCCCGGCTTAGGGTCTGTTTATGCCTCAGTAACTGATGTCAATAATTAATTTACCCGTCCGTCATTGCTTGCGAGTTCGTCTGGATTGCACCTATTCACGATCGTCCACTCCGACCGAAAAGCGCGCCTACCGGGTATCGAACCCAGAGTCTGCAGACAGCAGGCGAACACGTTACCGACTACACCAACCGGACGTCCAGTACAGCTGTTTATTTTGTATTATCTATGTATCACGCCTGCCAGATAGCCCCTGCTGAGCTTTGTTTTAAACGGTGACTGCTTCCCGCTCCTACAGATTGCGTCATTGTTGATTGTACGTTTTCTTAATTCATGATGCTTACTAATCCGTTTTTCTGTAGAACCAGTTCCTGTCAGTCTTCAATATATCATCTACTGCCCCACGTCTGTCTGCTCCTATTGACTACTGGCTACGAACTGCGTATAATCTAATAGTCGCAATCGTCCTGTGAGATCCTTAGCCGTCCGGATCTTACACCTAGTATATGCTAAGATTCGATGCAAGTGTGTATTCCGGAATTTCTGACGCTGTAACCAGATTTGTTACACCAGGGTTAGTTTTGAACGCTGGTACTGGGCGGCAAATTTCCGCGCCGCCGGCTTTAGTGTATTCGAAGTTGAAACTTTAACGAGAGGTTAGTCCAATCCATTTGCAACTTCCGGTGACACGCTGTACATAGCATTTGGTTTAAGCTAGCAAAATTTCAAGGTCATGAATTATCACCGATTCGCATTTTCTCACCGGTTTTCGCGACATGAAACATGAAATCGCACTTTAGCAAATTTTGGCGTTCTTTAAGAATGGAAACATCTGAAGGATATGTAGTGCAAATTTCACCTTCGAAGACCGGTGACTGACGTTTGTTTGCTTCACACTCCTCAGATTTGAAAACAATGCGATCATAATCGCAAAATTTCTTTTGTTCGGCGAACCTGCTCACAGCACATTTTCCCGTGGATCTCAACTTCCATTAAGTAAAACACTGTTAGACATTAGCATGAACTGTGCAGTGGCAACACGAGGGCCATCTCTGCTGATGCTCCCTTTGCCAGACATGCGTACCTAGACTGTAGATAAGTTGGCGTCACGAGATAGCTGCAGCCATCATTCCTCTCATGAATACGACGCCATATGGGTGGTGACCGCTATAAATCAGTCGCCATGGTAACGGTAGACGTTGTCACTCTTCTCGACTACTTATCGTAACTGCTGGGTCCGTGTCTATGTGCGACGCTGAGTATGAGACCTCATCTATGCACAGTAACATAATCCAGTGACCAAAGATGGCCTTTCATACCAATTACTACGCGCGATGCTAGCTATGGTAAACCCAGGCCAGTATTCATGCGGGTCAGTAAAAATGAGGCCTCAACTATGCGTGATAGCCTAATCTGATGGGCTGTCATACTCACCCTACCTGGCTAATTATCGTACCTGCTAGTTCCGTGTCCATGTGCGGCCTTGATTAACCGGTTACTTAATCCTACCTAATCTGTCGTACTCGTAACTGCGCTCACCGTCGGTTATCTTTGCCACTTATGATAAGCAACGGGCCAGTATTTATGCGAACCGATAAATACGAGGCCTAAACTATGCACACACCACCAATCTAATAGTGACCTACGGACCTCATACTCATAACTGTGCGCGAATTCGCCTAACCTGACTACTTTTTAAAACTGCTAGTCTAGTACCTATATGTGACGCTGATTACTGGGCCTCAGCTATGCACAGTGTCTGGATTCAGCTGCCAATGATGGCCCGTCATACCGATAACTGTGCGCGCTCTCGCTTACGTCCGCTATCTATAGTAAACACCAAACCAGTATCTATGCGGGCCGATAAGAACGAGGCCTCAACTGTGTGCGATGTATTAATCTGACGGCCAACGACGGCACGTCACGCTCGTAGCTGTAGTCGATATCACCCACCTTGGCTACTTATCGTAGTTGCAAGGCCTGTCTCTATGTGTAATGCTTATTATGAGGCTTCAACTATTCCTAGTGAAGAAGGACCATGCTGTGGAGTTATTTATTCGGAAATGCCAACTGACCGGTTACGGACCATTGAACAGGGAAGCAAAACACTAATCTGCATCTTAGTTCCAAAAACTGGACACAGATCTTCTCCCGAACGAGTCTTCCAAGAGATTCGATGCCTCCACCCGTTCGTTGGTCAAATCCAAGCAAATGTTCCACAGTGGTCCCACGAATTCCGCAACAGAATTCCATTTTTCAATCGACCCAAAGTGAAATTCTACGAACAACACATACTACTCGCGTGCCTCCCGATCAGTAGTATCACCGTTACACACCTCCACCCCTTAAAGCTCGTTCGCATGCTATCGATTTTCATTTACCTCCGTCAGGTCGGCTTCGGCAGCCGGTCTATTCGGCCGCACTTCAGGTGTATCATGCCATTTGCGAAGCTGCGTCCCATTCTCTACTTTCGATCGCCGACCATCTTGAATGGTATCGACGTTCCCACCGCCGTCGGTGACTA
>NW_008751914.1:710136-725243 GCF_000715545.1 Opisthorchis viverrini
CCAGTTGCTCGTGCCAACCGCAACTGGGCACCAAACGCGGGCTGCACATCTTCGCCGAACTGATCCGACAGCAACTGATGTCGCGACACTCCGTCCAGCGTCGGTAAAGCGCGATCCAACAGCTGCTGCAGGTCGGAGAAGAACACGGTCGGGTCCGTCCCGGGTGCCATCCTGGTCGTCTTGAACCGCCTCATAGCCTCCTGGCGGTCGGCCAATGTGTCGAACTCCGCTGCAAGGGCTTCCTCGTGGCGGCCCCGATCCATCTTCTGAGGGCCTCTTCTGGCCGCATCCAGGGCCGCTTTCGCCCGGCCCTTGAGGAGGGTCTTCAGCGCTGCCAACTTACCCCGGTCGGTCTCCAGCCCTGCAACCTCCGCAACCTCCTCAAAGTCCTCCAGAAAGGTCCGAACATCCCCATCCTCAAATGGTTGCGGCCACGGGATCTTCATTCTTATCCTGGTCCCGGCATCAAACGAAGGGAAGAAGGCCTTTGCTGTGGAGTTATTTATTCGGAAATGCCAACTGACCGGTTACGGACCATTGAACAGGGAAGCAAAACACTAATCTGCATCTTAGTTCCAAAAACTGGACACAGATCTTCTCCCGAACGAGTCTTCCAAGAGATTCGATGCCTCTACCCGTTCGTTGGTCAAATCCAAGCAAATGTTCCACAGCGGTCCCACGAATTCCGCAACAGAATTCCATTTTTCAATCGGCCCAAAGTGAAATTCTACGAACAACACATACCGCGTGCGTGCCTCCCGATCAGTAGTATCACCGTTACACTAGTAGTCAAGTTCAACGGCCAACGACGGCCCATCATAATCACTATAATCTCATCTGCCTCAGTAGTATCACCGTTACACTAGTAGTCAAGTTCAACGGCCAACGACGGCCCATCATAATCACTATACTCAATCTCATCTGCCGAGGCTACTTATAGTAACTGTCCGGCACGTGTACATGCCCGTAGCTGACCATAATGTCCCAACTACAGATTGTAAGCTCACCCAACGACCTACAGCGGTCTTTCATTTCCACACGTCGTCCACGTGCCAACATCCCATGCCTGAAAAATACACAACCACCTTTACCAACTCTCTATTCTGTTTGCATCGGTACAAACAATATACGGTCAATCCACTTATCAGGTTTTTTTTTACTTCACGGGGTTTCTGAAAATATGAATGACCAAATACGAATCGTGCACATTCTCCGCGATATCATTTAATATAAATAATTAAACGAAGCATCGGTGCCTAACAAATCCCTTTGTCCACAATTCCCTGTCAGTGTCCGCGCTGAACCTGGGGACTGACTGTTATAAAGGTGAACTCACTACCTGCTGAATTAGTCCAATAGGCGATAACGAGGGGATACACAGTTTTGTGTACGGAAGCTTTTCGAAGTCCCCATATATTTCCGTCACAAGTCCGCCCCTTCTGCACCTCCTGTCAACGACGAGGCGAAAGACTGCGCGGTTGACAACTCTCACATCAACTGGATGCCCTCTCCTGAAAATGTACTCCCTTCCGCATGAGGAGCATCATAATCTGCCTTTTTTAATAAGGAAGCGAAAACTGAGCATCCTCTGTGCTTGCTTTGGTTGTGTCACACATCCCGAGCAATCACCGTACGAACAGAAATATTCACTGATAGAAGAGGGAACGATGCTACGAGACTCACGAAATACATGTGATTTGACGCCTCAGAGGCAACTGGTCTTGCAGAGCTACACGCATTCCTTTTGGTTTTAACAGCTCCATACTGAGGTCAGCTCATCGTACAAACAGGCAGCACCACTGGATGTCTCTGTTCTCATGCCTCTGCAGGTTCAAAGCTACCTTAGTTATGCACAATCTAGCCAATATACGTCCCTCATATTCACACACGTCCTCATCAGTTCGCATCGACCAGAAACCTATTATCTGCACCTAAATATCGATTACCGTCTTTGAAATCAGACACTGTTGCATCATTGGATTGATCAGGAATCGTGACAACTTTTGGTTGTCTGTTATTTCAAGAGGCATTCTATCTCATATCAAAGCGCTTCCTAGCGAACCTTTGGGACACATTTTCATATTTTGAGTCCCCAGTGTAAACACGGTTATCTTATTGCCTCGTTAGATTGGCAGCAGCGAACCACAGTGAACCCTTGGTAGGCCCAAGAATACTCTAACTACAATGACAACCATAAACGGCTCATCCAAGATGTTCATTTTCGAGGCCGTCAACGAACCGAAGTACGGCGCCGCGATGATGGTACAGCGAATACCATACCCAGTCTGATGGCTTGCTCGTAGTTCACTATGTCTCTGTTTCCCAGACGGCTGTGTTACGCAGAAGACAGTTTTAGTCCGTTTACTTCGTGCAAGGACTTGAACGCAGTAGCCATCTTATTATGCCGTCAACTTGTTTTGCCTTCCAACCCAATAATTTATCAAATGGAAATCGGCGCCCCGGTGTATCAGCGAAGTCCAAAACTTGCCTTAAGCCAGATGTATTGTATGCTGACTATCATGAAAAAAAGAAAACTTACCAAATGCGACGAATTACTCTGATTCACCAGAACGTTTGGGGTGTAATGGTCTGGCTACAGGAAAAGTTAGTTTACCAGGAGTGTCTGGCAAAAAAATATAAATAATAATGCTGGGTTGATTATACAACAACAAAGAAGTCAGATAGAACCGACTCACTAAAAATTGTTCTTTTTAAAATAGTTGGTCGTTGGCCCAGGTCAGCAAATAAACAATAATCCAATCATGTTGGTCCAGAGGTCTTCTTCTGAATAGTTCTACATATGATAGATTCCGAAGATGGTCTGAAATGTTTTGATGCGAGAATCAGTACATGAGACTCGCGAATGGCCGCTGCAAGCGCGAGCGAATTCGGAACAGAGAGCCGAAGCACGTGACCACACTTGTATTCTGTGAAATTGTAGTTTTCGTACTCAACCAAAAAAGGATTACGCAATTGATGAAATACGTAGTGTTATAATGGAAATAAAATAAACGTACAAAACAATACACTAACCCTCCACTAGAACATTGACCGTAGGAGGGATAACGCTCGAATAACTAGAGTAACGAATCAAGAAGTTGCTCACTTCAAGTTTCGTAATCAGCTTAGTGCTGAGGGAAATGGACGCGTCGTCCGGAACGACTAGTGGAAGGGGTGAGGTTGACGAGAAGGATATCTTGGGTAGGTGTGGGTGTTGCTGTGTTAGCAGGATTAATGGATGTGGTCATGGGTGCTTCATTGTAGGCAGGTTTCAGATGATCAACGGAAATGCTATCATGCATTCCGCTTCACTCTAAAACAAATTATTTGGAGTAACGTTCGAGAACGTTGAAGGTGCCATCATAACATGGTTGGAGGTTTTTCTTGTTGCGTCATGTCGGACAAATACAAACGGTGTAGAAGAGAGATAGGCTCGGATGTGTTCTGTTCGGGTTGATCGTCTTGTCGGTGTAGCATGAATTTCGGACGTATGCTGTCTTTGTCGGGTGTCGAATGCGACGGGTGATTCGGGCTGTGCGCCAGAACGGGAAACCAGTTCACCGGGTAAACGTAAAGTTGTACCGTACACTAGTTCGGCTGGTGAACAGTGGAGATCCTCCTTAATAGTGGGGCGAATAGCAAGCGAAATAAGGGGCAAAGAAGAGGATCATGAAGATGGGTTCATTTGAGCAGTCAATGCAGCTTTACGGTATCGATGGAAACGCTCAAGCAGACCGTTGGAACAAGGATGATACGCGGTAGTGTGCCTAACAAATCCCTTTGTCCACAATTCCCTGTCAGTGTCCGCGCTGAACCTGGGGACTGACTGTTATAAAGGTGAACTCACTACCTGCTGAATTAGTCCAATAGGCGATAACGAGGGGATACACAGTTTTGTGTACGGAAGCTTTTCGAAGTCCCCATATATTTCCGTCACAAGTCCGCCCCTTCTGCACCTCCTGTCAACGACGAGGCGAAAGACTGCGCGGTTGACAACTCTCACATCAACTGGATGCCCTCTCCTGAAAATGTACTCCCTTCCGCATGAGGAGCATCATAATCTGCCTTTTTTAATAAGGAAGCGAAAACTGAGCATCCTCTGTGCTTGCTTTGGTTGTGTCACACATCCCGAGCAATCACCGTACGAACAGAAATATTCACTGATAGAAGAGGGAACGATGCTACGAGACTCACGAAATACATGTGATTTGACGCCTCAGAGGCAACTGGTCTTGCAGAGCTACACGCATTCCTTTTGGTTTTAACAGCTCCATACTGAGGTCAGCTCATCGTACAAACAGGCAGCACCACTGGATGTCTCTGTTCTCATGCCTCTGCAGGTTCAAAGCTACCTTAGTTATGCACAATCTAGCCAATATACGTCCCTCATATTCACACACGTCCTCATCAGTTCGCATCGACCAGAAACCTATTATCTGCACCTAAATATCGATTACCGTCTTTGAAATCAGACACTGTTGCATCATTGGATTGATCAGGAATCGTGGCAACTTTTGGTTGTCTGATATTTCAAGAGGCATTCTATCTCATATCAAAGCGCTTCCTAGCGAACCTTTGGGACACATTTTCATATTTTGAGTCCCCAGTGTAAACACGGTTATCTTATTGCCTCGTTAGATTGGCAGCAGCGAACCACAGTGAACCCTTGGTAGGCCCAAGAATACTCTAACTACAATGACAACCATAAACGGCTCATCCAAGATGTTCATTTTCGAGGCCGTCAACGAACCGAAGTACGGCGCCGCGATGATGGTACAGCGAATACCATACCCAGTCTGATGGCTTGCTCGTAGTTCACTATGTCTCTGTTTCCCAGACGGCTGTGTTACGCAGAAGACAGTTTTAGTCCGTTTACTTCGTGCAAGGACTTGAACGCAGTAGCCATCTTATTATGCCGTCAACTTTTTTGCCTTCCAACCCAATAATTTATCAAATGGAAATCGGCGCCCCGGTGTATCAGCGAAGTCCAAAACTTGCCTTAAGCCAGATGTATTGTATGCTGACTATCATGAAAAAAAGAAAACTTACCAAATGCGACGAATTACTCTGATTCACCAGAACGTTTGGGGTGTAATGGTCTGGCTACAGGAAAAGTTAGTTTACCAGGAGTGTCTGGCAAAAAAATATAAATAATAATGCTGGGTTGATTATACAACAACAAAGAAGTCAGATAGAACCGACTCACTAAAAATTGTTCTTTTTAAAATAGTTGGTCGTTGGCCCAGGTCAGCAAATAAACAATAATCCAATCATGTTGGTCCAGAGGTCTTCTTCTGAATAGTTCTACATATGATAGATTCCGAAGATGGTCTGAAATGTTTTGATGCGAGAATCAGTACATGAGACTCGCGAATGGCCGCTGCAAGCGCGAGCGAATTCGGAACAGAGAGCCGAAGCACGTGACCACACTTGTATTCTGTGAAATTGTAGTTTTCGTACTCAACCAAAAAAGGATTACGCAATTGATGAAATACGTAGTGTTATAATGGAAATAAAATAAACGTACAAAACAATACACTAACCCTCCACTAGAACATTGACCGTAGGAGGGATAACGCTCGAATAACTAGAGTAACGAATCAATAAGTTGCTCACTTCAAGTTTCGTAATCAGCTTAGTGCTGAGGGAAATGGACGCGTCGTCCGGAACGACTAGTGGAAGGGGTGAGGTTGACGAGAAGGATATCTTGGTTAGGTGTGGGTGTTGCTGTGTTAGCAGGATTAATGGATGTGGTCATGGGTGCTTCATTGTAGGCAGGTTTCAGATGATCAACGGAAATGCTATCATGCATTCCGCTTCACTCTAAAACAAATTATTTGGAGTAACGTTCGAGAACGTTGAAGGTGCCATCATAACATGGTTGGAGGTTTTTCTTGTTGCGTCATGTCGGACAAATACAAACGGTGTAGAAGAGAGATAGGCTCGGATGTGTTCTGTTCGGGTTGATCGTCTTGTCGGTGTAGCATGAATTTCGGACGTATGCTGTCTTTGTCGGGTGTCGAATGCGACGGGTGATTCGGGCTGTGCGCCAGAACGGGAAACCAGTTCACCGGGTAAACGTAAAGTTGTACCGTACACTAGTTCGGCTGGTGAACAGTGGAGATCCTCCTTAATAGTGGGGCGAATAGCAAGCGAAATAAGGGGCAAAGAAGAGGATCATGAAGATGGGTTCATTTGAGCAGTCAATGCAGCTTTACGGTATCGATGGAAACGCTCAAGCAGACCGTTGGAACAAGGATGATACGCGGTAGTCGATATGTGATGGAAACCGAATAGTGTAGAAAACCCCCGGAAGAGATTACACTGAAATTGTGAACCACGATCGGTGGTAACGGGGGGAGCATGCCAAAGTTACTCACCTGGTGTTGCAAAAAAGAAAGGTCAAGCGTTTCAGCTGAAGTATCCGAAATGGGTACAGCTACTGACCAACGGGTAAGGCGATCAATCATGATAAGGACATGCGTGAAACCGTTTGATGGGGAAAGAGGACCAACAATGTCGCGATGGACGTGTGTGAATCAAGCATCAGGAACTGCAAATGAACCGATAGGTGAGTTTGTATGTCGAGTTACTTTACTGTGTTGACAGGTGATGCACTGTTTGGCCCAGGATGTCAGGTCCTTATTAATGAAGGGCCATACCGAGCGTGCACCAATCAACTTCCTGGTTGCTCTGATTCCTGAATGAGAAAATCCATGAAAGTTGTCGAAAACAACGCATCGAAATGCTTTAGGGACGACTGGGCGCACTTAGGCGCCATTAGACAGATCACAAAAATTGTTGCAGATTAAGGGGGTAAGGGAATTGAATAGACTTGAAATGAAGGGAAGGACAGCATAGGCAAAAGATTACGATCACTATCTTGAAGGTTAGCCAGCTTGGCCAGGTCCAACTGTGTGGAAGGGTGAAGAGCGTTGATGTAAGGACGAGATATTGCATCTGCGACGACATTGTCGTATCTCGGGTGGTGAATATCGATCAGGCTTTGTGTTAAAAGCATACGTGAGTGGCTTGTGGTTGGTTTTGTTGGTAAACGATATACCTTCTAACACGTCCTGGAAATGGCGAATTGCAAGGTAAATTGCGAGTAATTCACGACCAAAAGTACTGTAACCCGTTTGGGAAGCCCGCGTCTTCTGCGAGAAAAAGGCTAGTGGTTGAGCAGCGTTGTTAACAACTTGATGAAGTACGGTGCCGACGGCAGCGTTCGAAGCATCAGTTGTCCAAATCAGCTTTGTGCTTTCACGAGAATCGAGGAAAGATAACTTCAAGGCACGAGCAATGGCTTGCTTGGCTCTTTCGAAGGCGGCAATGGCGGTGGGGTGCAAAGTAACAGATTTTTGTTTGGAGCCGAGTAAATCGATCAGTGGCTGCAAAATATCTGCGCAAGGGGATGGATCGCTGGTAGTATTTGAAGATACCTATGAAACGACGAAGTTGTGTGAGAGTGGTGGGTATGGGAAAAGAATCCAGGGCCAAAACGCGATCGAGCAGTGGTGGAATAACTATGGGGTGAATGTGGTGGCCACGAAAACCTAGGGTAGTATCACCGAATAGGCATTTGTCAATGTTTAATCGTATGTTGTAATTGGAAAGACGCTAAATACTGCCCTGAGATGAGCTGAATGCTCATATGGAAGGGGGATGCTAGCGGCTAAAACATCGTCAAGATAGACACAACAAAACTTGAACCACGTAAAACCTCGTCCATGACACGTTGGAACGTCAGAGCTACATTTAGAAGACCAAATGGCATACGCGTGAACTCGAAAAGTCCAAACGGTGTTGTGATGGCTGTTTTACGAGTGTCATCTCGGGCTACGTGTATGTAGTAGCGTGCTCGTACGAGATCGAGTTTGGAGGAGATGTTTGTGTGGCATATGTGGGATAGGATACCTGTCTGGGAAAGTAGCGTTATTGAGAGAACGGTAATATCCACAGGGTCTCCAATCACCTTTAGATTTCTTAGGTACCATATGTAGGGGTGATGACCAATGACTCGATGAAGGGCGGGTGATGCCGAGTTCGAGCATGTGTTCGAACTCGCGTTTTGCGATTTGTAGCTTATCCGGATGAAGTCGGCGGGGGTTGGCATGGACAGGTGGACCTCTCGCCTGAATGTGGGAACGACGGAATGAGTGACCGGTTGGGTGTACTGGCATGGGTGGGTAGGGGTTGGAAAATCCCTAAGTATGTCAGCAAAATGTGAATCCGGTAAGATAACTTGGATACCTGTGGATGAAGTTGGGGCACTAATTCCGGTGACTGAGAGGGAAGTTAAGGTGTCCAAGAGGCGTGTGTGTCGCACATTGACAAATAGTTCGTGGTGGGTCAGGATGTCTACACCGATGATGGGTGATTTGTCGTCGGCCAAAGGAAGATCCCCTTGAACGCACTTCGCAGTCCGAGGTCAAGGGTGAGGAAACGTTCGCCGTATGTAGCGATGCGGGTACCGTTAGCGGCTTGTAACGAGAAAGAAGGATAATAGGGAAGCGGATTCTTATGTGGTAGCACACTAACTTCAGCTCCCGTATCTACGAGGAAACGTAGACCACCTAAACGATCGGTGTTGTGGAATAGGCGACTAGTGCGAGGAGGGCCACAGACAGCCTTTGCCGTCACTGACTGACCGGGGTGTTTAAAATGGTGTTGAAACGCGGCTTGAAAGAACAACTTGGTTGACACTTGCATGCTTTTAGGCCATAACATTAGTGCTACCAGCACCAAGAAGGTGGGGCACGAGACAACGATCTGGAACGTGAACTTGGTCGATTCTTGTTGATCTCTAAACGTTGTAGGCGATCGGTCAAAGCATGAAACTTGGCTTGTAGGTGCGATATGGAAGCAAGGATCGGGTCGGAATCTGTGGAAGCAGTGGGCGCAGGGAGGGAGACGGAGTCTAAAGGTTACTGAGAAAAGTATCGTGGATCTTATCCGCCATTTTTGCTATCTGCTCCAAGCTGTGGTCTTCAACAAAACGGTCTGAAATGTTTTGATGCGAGAATCAGTACATGAGACTCGCGAATGGCCGCTGCAAGCGCGAGCGAATTCGGAACAGAGAGCCGAAGCACGTGACCACACTTGTATTCTGTGAAATTGTAGTTTTCGTACTCAACCAAAAAAGGATTACGCAATTGATGAAATACGTAGTGTTATAATGGAAATAAAATAAACGTACAAAACAATACACTAACCCTCCACTAGAACATTGACCGTAGGAGGGATAACGCTCGAATAACTAGAGTAACGAATCAAGAAGTTGCTCACTTCAAGTTTCGTAGCAAATTTGGAACTTAGTTTCAAATTCAGGTTGCCAGTGTATGTTCCAATTTAAGTTTTCGCGGATATAATGTGTGTGATTATTATCTCAGTGGTTTTGAGATTCTTTCCAGCTCCAATACGTGGAAATCACGTGAAGAAACCAGCTTCCCAACAAAATTTCGCACCGTTTTCATAGAGACAATGCACGAAGCCGCCGGTAGCCGTTATGATACGTATTCTGCGCCCGCAGTGGACTCCGAGTTCGTTTGAACAGTTCCCAATAAATTTGCGGCCGCGTGCGGAGATCTTAAGCGCTCTAATAAGTACGATCACGTACTAAATATTTATGGTAAAGTTTTTCTTCTTCGAACCACGGTTTCAGAGAAATGTTGGGTGTGCCTCTACGACGTGGCCAATGTGTCACACGAGGACACGAAAAATCGGATCTACGCCCTGATTAGTGGGATGATCAACCAATCAGGTCGTTGAACAACAATAGCAAGCCTGGTCCGGGAATTCGGGTAAAAGCCTCCATCCCTTGTGTCCGTGACCCAGTGATTCGTAAGCCCGTGAAACCGGGAGTGGGGCTTCTGGCCCGGCATTTGCAACTCCAGACGAAAATCACAGCACAAGGCGACCCAATTCTTACTTGTACCCTGTTAGAAGAAGGTTTGATCAACAGGCTTTTTCACCGTTGGCTCAGCTAACACATTACTGGGTTGTGGTGACGAACACCATCCTCCAACCTGAGCAGCCAGGAAGTGTCATTCAAGGCTGATGCTATTACCACAACCTAAAAATTCATCGTTAGTTCGTCCCATAAAAATTGAACCTGCATGATAAGTACCTCATTTTCGACTGTATGGTTATACACAGTCGCTGAATGACGCTTTAGGTATCACTGGTTGGTGTCAACAAGACTCCCATCACATGCATGTAGAGACCGTGTAAGTCGCCGGGGATTGTGTTAAAAAACGTTATACCTTAGGTGAAGACGGAGTGTGACTGGAACAAAAACTCAAAAATGCTGTCGCAGCGCATATAAACCAAATGAAGGTTCTATTTATTAAAATCCCCAAAAGACAGGTCTGATTATCCTCATGGTCTTTGGAGTACGAAGTATCATTGTCGACAGCATATTATCGGTGTACAATACTAATACTTTACTATCACACTGTCAACCGCGTCCTGATTCATTTAGCTATCAATTGCCTAACCGCTGCTCTGCATCTAAGCTTCTGCCCTCTAAAATAACTCAAAATAAGCCATCAGTAAATTCAAGGGTCTATTTCGCATTGCGGTTGTCGACGTGCGTTCTGTTTGTCGAATTGGACAAAGGTAGCTCTTGCTCAGAATTTGTTCCCTCTTTTGATCGATGTACGTTGTCTCCGAAACGCTCATGCAAAACCATTTCGTTCATAAACCTTAAACTGTCCCTGTATCTCGTTGATTTGGCGGAGAAGCTTCCAAAACTCGATGGGTACGGTGGTTGTAATGGTGATTGGGATGACGATTGGAGGCAGGTTAAATAAGTGATCTCAGCTTTTGACGCCCCTGTAAACACTGAATCTCATCAGGACTAGCAGCCTTGACTAAATCCAGGAAGATGTACTAAGAACGACGACTATGACGGCGCGCGCGGATCCCTCGAATACCGAATAATGAAAAGCTTTAGGATTGACGGAGAGCGGTGGGGGGTCGCAAAACCGCGGGAAATAAAGAAAGCTTTTGCAGTGGGAAACAATCGCACCCTATTCCAGATAATCCGATTAAAAGACCATCCGACCAACACTGATGTCATACTGTCGATGATGATGATGATGATAAGGAGGAGGAAGTGTGTTTATTAGTGAAATTAACGCCAAAAATAGGACACCAATCCATTCTGAGGAATTTCGTCTTGAATGGTTTGCTGAACATTTTGAAGAGCAGTTCATCTGGAGGCATCAACTCATCCACTGGAAGGGCCAACCGACCCCGAACGGTACTTCAGTATCGGTCCACCATCGAGGCGGAGGTTCAGCATGCAACCTCATCGCTTCAGTGCAGCAAAGCACATGGGCTAGACGGTTTGGACCATGTACTCTCCAACGAAGGTGGATAATCAGTTACGTTTAACTTCACGGTCCTACTCCGAAATATCTAGAATGAAGAAAAAATCACAACGATGCGCGATAATCAAGCTGGATTCCGCCCCGGGCGGGGATTCATCCGTCGTACGTTCACCTTACAACGGGTATTGGAGTTGCTCCACTCCGACAACCAACAATGATCGTATTTCTCGACCTCCAATTTGCCCTTGAATCTGTTGGTCGTCAGAAACTATGACAGTGTATAACGACAAAGGGTGTCCATTGTAAATTCCTGTCTGTTGTAAAGGCTTCATATGCTTCCTCCCGTGGGTGTTTACGCGTTTACGGCATATCCTGTCCTGAGTTTACCACATCCAACGGTGTCAGACGAGGATGCCCCCCTCCTCCTTAACTTCGTAGTCGAAACTCTACTTGAATCTTCGAAATACTCCTTGAGAGTTCACTCACGGGCAATAATAATCCGATGGTAATGTCGTTCGTGGATCAGCTTTTTTAGAAGCTCGGACTTTGGTGGGATCAAACTTCATGCTTGCGGGTGGAGCGATCGATGTAGTAGGTAACTTCGTTTGCTTGGGGGAGTCTCCTAAATCTCGACGGACTGACGAAGGCCGAAACCAATTCCCTAACTTGAGAGATCAGGGCAGCGTTTTCCAATCTCCGACATTTGCGGTATCTACTTGGCATCGGCGTGATGTCAGTCGTAGAGTGTGTAATGCTGTGGCATAATCTGCCCCATGTTATGAACCAGGGTCGTGGAGGTGCTTGTGGGAGACCTTCAAAGGCTTTCTGTACTTGAATGTAGGTACCTCCAGGACATTGCGCGAGTTTCTTGAGAACGCCAGATCAGTAATACCGAGGCAGTCCAGATGGTTTTCGGGAAAGGTCATTCATCTTCGACAGATAAGCTATTCACACCCCCAGGCTAGGCCATGTACTTCGTACGCAGGAAGGCTGTTTGCTTCGTAGAGCCCTCGTAATCCAGCATTGTGTCGGATGGGAACGACCCAGTAGCGGTCACCCTATGATTTGGCCACGAAGCGTGAGATTCCTTACCAGTAAACCGAGTCGCGCTGGGAAATGTTGTCCCCCGGATGGGGATCGCCACACGGGACAAACCAATGGTTAGTGACCCTGACAGATATGACTGTACCACGCAGACAATGGTGGCTTTCCATCAAAGGTAGCACATCCACTGCCTAGCTATTACTGCTTGCCATACCGGACAAACAGAAGCATCCGACGTCAGTGAACTGAGTGGTCTGTCGCTTTCAACGCGTGACTCTTATTTCCGTATTCTTCCTATCGGTGAACAATGCTGTTGCAGCTGGACCCACTGCATTTCGATGCATGGTTTGTGAGCTAAACTCAACTGAACATTTACAGACATGACCAAGTCGCGCGCTTAATGATGTGGAGGCATAAACAACTACTCTCAGTGTATGCCTTTTCATCCCGGTCTACCATTTATAAAGTCCACTATCATCTCTGTATTCACAAATCAGTTCTATGGTTACTGTTCCCAACATGTATCTATCCGCTTTACCTTCCCATATCATCGGCGAACGAAACTGGAAATTCTAATCACCGTACAACATGTACGCTGTTTATAGCCGAAGTTCAGTAATGATGATAATTATCTTCATTGATCTGTGCCATGGAAAACTCACGGCCTGGGAAGCTGCTCAGGTAAGAAAACCAGCAACTTTAGGGGAACACGGAAGGCTGGGAATCCTGAAGCAATACTCTTCGATTTGAAAGACAAAACGCGTACTTCCTAGGTTGTCGCTAGACCAAAATCTGTGCATACGTGGTTATCACATAATTGACCAATACCACTCTCAGCATCCGCCTCCACTGGCCTTTCTTTTCATGCAAATACGGTACCAAGATACCCGACCTTTAAAGTTATGCATCCGATAGTGATGTAGATACTGAACAGAAAGCGAGAGAGCTTGGCCCTGCTGAAACCAACTGGTTGTTAGAAAACTTACGGGTAGGTCGTCGTAAACTTCTGCCTCACCGGTAGTTTGGAAACAAAGGGAATGGGACATCTTCATATCCTTGTCCATTGGTGTTTCGGAACCAAAACTGGGATAGGCTGGCAACGGGATGATCAGGCAAGGAGTGTTTTCTGATAGTTCTGATACTTCATTTGTGGAATTCACAGAACACTACAAGCTGGGGTAGCTCGGTCATGGGATACGCACGCCATGTCGTCTGCTGAAAGGGGTTTCCCCCTCCCTTCCCCCAATTCAGCGTCCTGTGAACCAGGCGGCTAGAATAATATGAACGAAGTTACGAAAAGTAGGTATGCTTTTGGTATTCTGCCTTCCATGTGTAGGGACCTGTGGAATCAGTTGGAGAGCAGCACTCAACCTGCTTCTCTTCCCACTTTTGTCCTCTTATGCATTGTAAGACCCTATATAGGTGAAGTTGCATTACTGCGCAGCATTTGATCACCTTCGTCTTCATTTTGGCAATATTTAATACTCTGCTCCGGAATCGTTCAGCTGTAAAAATTTTTCGGTGCTTAGCTGCCACGCCACTTGAACGAAGCACGAGGGCTGGGATGCTTCCAGGTCTGCTAAGCCTAGACAGGAAAAGTCGAAATGGAGTGGTCGGTTTCGAACCACGGGCCTTCCGATCAGTAAATTCCGCTCTAACTACCGAGCCATCTCGCCCCAGCTCTGGCGCGAGCTGATAAGACGCTGCCTTGATGCTCTGCTTATTAAGGTAGCGTCTGATCAGCTAGAGCCATATCAACTCCGCCAAGGGTGGAATATTAAGCATTTTTGTGAGTTCAGTTTTTTCACAGAAAAATGTTTGTTGGGCTAGGCAGTTCTGTTGCGAACGTTCCAGCGTTAATGGAAGTGGCGTAGCCAATAAGTTACTTGACGCTGCGGATTGGTGGGGTTTGAAATCACTACTCCTGCACAGATTTTGTTTGCTTACACAGCGCGGCACTAAAGGTGTCATCGTCCTCTTCATACCATGAATATCCACTTTCGAGTTCCAAAAAAATCAGTATGTCAGATTAAACTTGATGTAAATATACAGTTGTTTTTTATTTATTTTCCAGATGAGTGTTGCACTGAGAGAGTTATCCAATGAACCACAGAAACCAATGGTACATGCAAAAATTTTGTCGGAAAACCGTGATCATGCGTCAAGCGAGGAGGAGGTCCGACTTTATGCAAGTAGCATTGGAATAGATGTTGCCAAAGAAACCGATTTATTGTGGATTGCCAAAGAAGGCGTTAGCGCACCGCTGCCCAGAGGGTGGCAAGTCCTACAGGTATGTATGATAGTAGTTTTAGTGCAGATGCCATAATAACATTGTTGGGAATCGGCAGGACACAACCGACTCCCTGTCATGTGCAGTACATTGTTGGCATGTTTGTACTTTGACTACAGAGTACGGAGTGACAAAAAGGGCACATTTTTTTTCAGTTAAAAAATCGTTTCGCTGTGGCACTCTCGGTGCCTAAGTGCCATGCCACCAGAAGTAAGCATGAGGGCTGGTATACTGTCAGGTTGCCCAAGCCTAGGCAGCGGAAGTCGAGAGACAGATCATCATCATCATCATTGTCAGCTGTAATAACCGCGTACTCGTCGTACAGTGGTTGCAGCTGCCGCAGTTTCGTTCACCAATGATTTGGGGAAGGGGGTAGGTAGCTGCTCATTGCAGGCGCGAGCTGGTAAGTTGGTGCATAAATCCAGCACTGTCAGTGG
>NW_008751914.1:728780-743611 GCF_000715545.1 Opisthorchis viverrini
CTCGTAGTACGGGGTCTCGCTGCTCTTGGTCTGGCTGCTCCCCTCTGGCCTTCCTGGCATGGTTGCACCTTGTGAAACGAAGTTCCAGCCAGTGTAGCCCGCGTGATCATTGCAGCACTGAAGCCCGACCACCACGTCAAGGTGGCAGCTTTAGGTCGGGATCAGAGGTCGAGAGACAGAGGTCGGATTCGAACCACGAACCTTCTCGTCACTAACTTCGCGCTCTAACCACTGAGCTATCTTGCTCTTTATTCAACGGTTCGTCAAAGTAGAATGTAGCTAGGATCCTCGTGTAGATCCTACTAAAGAAACATTTTGATCGTTCTTGAGAATTCTTTTTCAGTTTAGTCACATACAGTGCAGCATAGTAGTCCACACAAAAGCTAGGCTCGAGCAGAGCTTCACACTTCAATCTTTTAGTCGAATTGCCATGTTAGTAAAGAGGACGCTATTTCTTCTACACCTCATGACATGCACTCTCTATCTTTTAGTCATCGTGATTAAGTTACATTTGGTTTTCAGAGTAAATGAAACATGAAACGGTTTGAAAATTTTTTTTGCTTGCCACACTTCATCTGTGAATCACTCGCCCGTTTCTCTCGGATTTCAGGATGAAAATAATCAAATATTTTACTATAATAGTGCATCCGGCCAGAGTTTGTGGGAGCACCCGTTGGACTCATATTATCGCAAGAAGGTTGAACAGGCCAGGTACAAGAGACTTCATGTGGAAAACACTTGCATTGCTCACTCGATATCAGATGCTTCTTCAAGACGTTCATCGGTGTCAACAGTGGCGCAAGATGGAGTTAGTCTGGTTCCTATTCGCGCCCAACATACATCTACTCCGGCGGCTACCACTTGGGACATAGAGAAGGCTCCTCATTCTGGTAATTTTAATTCCTAAGGGGCGGTTTGTTGTTACCTAATCGCTTTGATCTTGAATTATGCAAGAAATGGAAACAATGACATTAAGGGTACCCTCCACTAACCTGCCACATAGCTCGTTTCGGCGTTCGCGTCAACCCACGCACTCTCGTTCAGAATTTGCAAAACGTAGTTTTCACACGTAGAAAGCCTAGATACGCAAATTATCTCACCCCTATTAGGAATCATTGGGTAGGAGTACATGTGTTGGGTTACCACCAGCTATCTAATCCAAGTCGGTAGACGCAACAGTCCAGAGCTGCTAACGGAGGATTCAATTAAGTGGTTCCATCTACGTTCACCTGATTGCTGACTATAGACAAACGATGGAAGTACAAGCTCGTTGATTAGCATTTTTCAGGTCTTACGCGGCAATTGGTGACTACTTCCATAAATAGTCTGGCCTGTTATCTGTGATGAAGTAGTCTGACTGGCTCAACAGTTAGCTAGAACAAAGGCACTCATTTCTTTCTAGTGAACACGCTGTTCAAATAAACACGGGCGCATATGATTAAATAGGTGTTTGTACATGTTTTTGGATTATCTGTCGTGAGGCTTGTGTTGGCCGTTGCCTACATACGTGACACAATTTTTGGTCCCTGATATCATACTATGAGGGATGGTTGCACTCCTGGTTCCCATTTGAGTTCATTATTATCAGCGCTTCAAAATCATGGTGACCATCCATAGCAAGTCACTCACAAGAACACATCGTGGTTCTCACAGGCTACTTCAAATTTCCTATATGTTGATGGATAAACAGGTATAATCTGGCGTGGGATTTCGTTTTTGTCATAGCACTGCAGGCTTTTGATGAACTTCGAAAGCCGACAACATGAAAACTGCGCTTATGTCCATTCCTGAACCACTTACTTGAACAACTACTGTTCTCTTTTCACTCAGACTCGAATGTGTTCAAACCAACTGAAGTGGATGACTGGGCCAGTGCTCCACTTCTTGGTGAGGGTACTTCTACTGATAAAGGTCAGTGTACACAGATCCCCTTGACTTCTGGCTCAGAGAAAGAGCTGCTGACGGAATATCGTGAATTGGTTCCATCTGTTTCGTTGACAGCCGGTTCTAAAACTCTTCCACTCGGTCACTCTACTGCTAGCCAACAGCTGTCAAGCCATGTTGAAACTCATACCACCGCTTCACAAACGGACGATAAGGGAGCGACCACAATACAAAATGACACATCCAAGCATGATACAAGACAGAATGTGACTAGTTGTGACCTAACATTACTCCAGACGAGGTTGCGGACTTCACTGTTATCCAACTGCGACCGCCCATCTCCACTATTGACAAGGGAAGCTGGTCAGACGCGCTCATTTTCACTTTTCTGCTCCCCAAAGCGGATGCCTCTTGATCCGTTGCGGAATTCCAGTAACACACCAAAACAACAACAACAACGGTCGAAAGATTGTGTCCGTCACTTAGGTAGTCCACTCTCGAAACCCGATAATCACGTTATCTTTGCTCCTAGTCCTGATTCCAAACCGACTGAATCTGACGGCTTGCCATTCTGTCCAGAACTTGGTGAATCACCGACAGAAAGAAAGGCAGACCAATCACTGACCGTGAATCAACTCAGTGCGATCAGGGAGCACCCGAATTCCATGGATTCCCACACACCCAAAAAGTCTGAAACGGCCAAATCCACTTCAGTATTGCATATTGATGAGAATCCACGTAAGCCATCACCCAACTGTGTACCGCCAACTTTATCCATCAGACGATCACTGCTCACGGAACAGCATCCAGCCAAGACCGATGATAGTGAGAAGCATATTCCGGAAATGGAGACGCTACCGGGCTTTAACGAAGGTGTCGGTCATCTATTCGAGGAGAGGGCCCGTTTGCAACGCAAAATGCTTCGAATTAAGGTATGTTTTAGCAGAAATGTGATATGTTTTTGTCTAGTTTGATCAAAACGATTGACGGAGGGAGTTATTCTTGATGGGCTCATGGACTGTCTGTGCAATCAACCCGGGTTGTGCACTCTTCCATATACTGTTGCGAAAATAGGAAGCACGTCTCTTAAATATGGAACTTGTGTAATTTCTTTGAGATCCTGAGGGCCGAAGTCAGAGTGGCTCTCTTGAGGGGAATACACCCCCCCCCACGTTTAAGCTGTGACTTCTCCACTCCAAGCACCTTATCACCGTAGCCATCCTGGTAACTGTGATCCCCTTAGCTTTCGTTCGACAGGCAGGAATCAATGGTTGCACCTGACACGCTAGTGCAACTACTTTCTGTTGATTTGCGTATTTTGCTGTGGGCACACAGATTGATCAGTTATCTCATCGACGGTTGTTGGTTAGTTAATGTTTCCCTCTCAAGCGACTTTCATTAACCGCAGCATTTTGTCCCACAGCTTATCTACAAAACTTACAAGCAACGGCTGGCCAGTCTGGATGCTAGTCTATATGTTCTGCAGCAACGCGGTTCTACGACGTCTACCCCAGTACTACCTACACGTGCCTCCGACAGACAGGTGCGAGCTCCCAGACCATCACAAACCAAGTCAAATCATGATTCACTTGTCATTTCACGTGCGCATTTATCTCCGGGCGATTCTCCAAGCTCGGAATCTGTATTGGCCTATGATTTTCAAGCTAACACTAATGGAAAGCTAGAAGTCATCGATATCAGAGAAGGGCCCATTCGCTCCTGTTCAACAAGTTTAAAAGCATCTGCTCTTCGTAAACCATACAGGTCACTGTCCGTTACGCGACACACGGCACCTTCTTGGTCTAGTCCTGCAACAAGACACACCCCTTCTTCTCATCGCCAACCTTCGACCCCACTTCATTCAAAGATCCCCTCTGGTGGCGGTGAACTGGCCCATTCCCTCGCATCCATCGATGCTCAATTACATTATGTGATGCATCAACTGGAGTCCAATGAGGCGTCTGTTGTTTGTGATCGGTGCATTCACGAGAAGCATACCCACTCGCCGGTTGCCGGACATACGGTCATTCCAACAATGCAATCGCATTGTAAGGATACGAAACTTAATCAGCTGCAATGTGGACTTGCTAACCTTTCGCTGAACGATCCTGCGCTGTTTGTAAGAAAATCATGTATGAGTGAGTTGACTCGATGTGTAATTAGCTATTAGTTATTACTGATTCAATTCGCCCTTCGTGTGATGCTGGTAGGGATAACCGAAGCGTCTCGGATTTCATGTTTTTAGAAATCCACTCCTTAGTGGAGGCATTTATTTGGATAAGTGAAACCCCAGAATAGGCCTCCAATTTCACGTAATTGGGCGGTTAATTAACTTGACGGTGTGAAGAGTGATATCTTACCTTGATAAGTAAAACCACCTTTCACACTGCTAATGTGCGCACGCTGACTGTTCCTCTTAGTTTGCAGAGTGGAACTGTAATGGTTGAGTGACTGTAGTGCGTTTCGAGCATGACACTTAGGCTTTGCCTTGTTATTCTCCGTGCTTGTAACCAAATGCGGCAATGTGACGCGTTTGAAAGCTTTTTTTCTATGGCTCTGAAAGTTCGAACTGCAGAATGGCCTCCAACGAAACACCACAATGTGGCCAGGGTGCTAAACAGCTTTCCACTTAATTGAAACGGTTTCCCGTGTTTTAAATTCTGCTCGTTGTTGTACGAGGCTACAAGTACAGTGCCAAGTATCAGATTCGTATCTTTAGACACTCTGTTCTAAATTACACCATTCACTTAAATTGGGTTAACCTACGATCATTCGATCAAATCTTTAGTGTTTGGGGTGTGTTTTGAATGGCCGTCCTTGTGCTACTCGAGTTGTGATGCTAACGTGTCACCAGTGATTGCATTAAAATAGCAACTCGAAAATTCAGTGCTCGTTGAAACTGGTATCAGAATTCCACAACTGTGGTTGAAACATATCTTTTTGGTTTACACCTGTCGGTCTATCTACAGTATGAGTACGTTTCGCGAATCTTTCGGTTAGGAGTTACTTCAATCTTTACTGGATAGGTCGGAATGAAGCGATCTCTGAGTGGAATCCATAAACTGAAAGGTGACAGTTGGTTAATATGTCATTCCCTTCCAGCCATACACTACCAGTTGGACATCCAAGTTAATACACTGTCAGTTGCTGTAGTGTTCCATGTGTGCTCACGTCACTAAATCACATGGCTTTTTCCAGCATTGTAACTAATGTTCCCCAAATTTTTATCCCTACTCTCAGCTGACTTGCGCTTGTTGACGCCTGTTTCACAAGATGATGACCAGAATGGCTTCCAAAAACCCTACCTAGATGGAAGCCCGACCTGGCTCAATTCCGACTGAATTCTCGGAACCATTGACCTTGACTCGCAGGATGGATAACGCACATTTATTCCCAGAGATAACTATTTTTCTATCAGGTTCTTTTATTGAAATTGCAGCTACTTTTTTACAGTTCCATATCGACCAACTTCTTCCCACCTTTTTACACCTGAAAGTTCGACACTTGCTGTTTGTATCCTCATTTTTTCTCCCAAAATGTCTGGTCTGAATCGCGGCATACTTTTTATTCATGTATCCTGCTGATAGCCTTCGAATTAGATTGTTCGTTTTACTCTAGCGTTCGGGTGATGTGGTTGGTGGATTTGCATTCTTGAGTTTTCAGTTCTGGATCGCGCTCTCATCGAGCTGGATGGGGACGGACGATAAAACTCGTCGAATAGAGAAACAAGATAAGTGAAAGGTGCAACTGAAAGGGAATATAGGGACAGAGGTAGAAAGGTGATACTTTACAGAGCAGACCCACCGGTTTGCCGATGAAACCGCCATATCTGGTTGTGTCCAATCAACAACTTGAGTGATCGCATTACTCCTGAGTTCGAGATAACTTATTTTTAAGGCGTGAGCCTTTTGTGGTTCGAACCCAAACCCGGCACCTCGACTAATGCTGTCTAGGGTTGCGCAACCTATAAGTACCTCGGACCTCGTGCTTCCTTCGCTTGACATGGAGCTAGGCACCGAAAGTCTTACAGCTGAACGATTACCTGTCTGTCTTTCTTTTGCCTTGCTCTAGTTCTATTTAGTTATAAAAATCGAAAATACCCATTCATGTCTGATCTTGTGACCAACCTCATTCTCACCCCCACCTTGCCCCCGTCAGATGTGAACAGTGCACTAACATTCAAAACAGCAACTTCACTGCTCACTAAATAGTAACAACTAAACCACAACCTCAAAATATACTTTTGAAGTTGTTTCGCATCTGTTTCAAAGTAGCTCCATTCCCAACAGTGAATACGTCATGGCTTAAAGTAGTATTCTTGCTACTTGACTAGCCGCTAGGAGCTATTTGTTGTGTTAGAAATCTCAAGGCATACGCTAGCCGTAACTGAATGTGGGAACGTGCCCAAACAATGAATGGGGATGCTCGATCACTGATTTTAGCCCATTTCGAGCCCCAGAAGATTGAAATTAAGTTCGGAGACACGGAGCAGCTTGTCCAGAAGGTATGGCGATATTGGGCCATCAAAAACTTTGAGCCTTTCGTCGTGTACTTCGACGGACTTTGTGCAAACCGCCACCAACGTGGTAGGCTTGTTACCTAAACCAATCAAAATCACATAGTATTTCTCCCGAGTGCACCGGAAGAAATCTCTAAGGCGCACCACAACCGAGTATTCAACGTTGTAAGTGCTTTGAATCCCTAACCAAGCGCAAGATGTGGGTATCTCCGAAAAAGCAGCGGACAATTCAGGATCCTATGATTTATTGTGGACGCGCCCACCATTTGTGTCTTACGTGCGCAATTCACCGTCGCTAGGTGATCTCCATCGGTTCGTGATTCTACTTTTCGCTTCGTCGTGACGACAAAGCCCGAGTGACGAACCTATCTTGAGGAGTTCTGCTGTCATGTTGACGATATGGCAAAACCCTAAGTTTGAGGAGTACAGCAGCGTCAGCTGCTCCAGCGAAGAAGAGTGCCCTAAGGATGAGATCGTGTCGCGCGTGTCCTCTTGGAATCTGAGCATCGGCACACGCACGCACCATCCAATTAAAAAGCGATGTGTGAGTGACTGCACTCGCCACCTTCAGGTTGGCCGGAAGCAAGAACTTGTTGTAGCTGTCGCTCGAGTGTTGTCAGGCCTAATTCCGCTCCAGTGGCCTGCTTGGGCACCAGACAAAGCCAGCCTCACGACCCAGCAGTCCGCAAACAATGTATCCAAGTGCGGTTGTACAGGAAGTGTCTCACCAGGTAACGTAACTCCCTTTGGAACTTCAGTTGTGAGTACACGTATTTATATAGTTCACTCAAAAAGTCTTCTGGTATTCTTTCACAGTAACAACCTAAAGAAAACCGGGATTCTCGAGTTCCCCGTTCTTCATCCAAGAGCTTTTACGTATGTGAAGCTCTATCTCCTTTAACACGAGTTACACACGTAGCTAGCTCGTTTCCTAGGTCTGGGTAAATGTTTCTTTCTAAACTGTTCTCTCCCTGTGGTCCTACAGCTTATGTTAAATTGATTTGAGTTCATCAACCAAGTATAACAACATAAGGCCCGTCTTAGTGAATGTTCATGCCCTTTACAACAAAGGTAATGTGAATCAAGTGACCCAGAGACCATTTTGCACTGTCGAGTCTTGTTTGAGCCTGGCGAACAAGAATGACTTGCGATGACGCAGACTGTTACTCCCTCTCGCGTTGAATGTAAAGTGTCTCGAGCGCTCGTTCCATAAAACAGCAATGGAAGCAGTTGTTTTTAGCCAATACGGCTCGGTTTGTAGGTGACCACACTCCCCATTCTTTCAAATCACAAACGGGTAGGCTCTACTCGATTGTGTAAATCTCGCAAACTAACTTCCTGCGTGCAGCTTGACATGACGGAATGGACGGCGCAGCACCCCTCACAAACCGCAGTCTGCTGAATCACGTTAGTGCATACGTCCAACTTACAATGGACCTGATCAAAAAGCCGATGCTAGCGTTCTTGGTGTACGCTAAGACAGACGACAAGATTTTGGTTTTGTGCTCAACCAAGTGTCGAAAACAGGTTGAGGTAGATCAGCTGCTTGACTAGACCTCCGAAGACCACATGGTGACTGTGGATTACTTGCGTTTAGCAACGTATGCTCATCTCGATAAACATGTCCCTCGCACTGTCGTGAAGAGCTGATTGGATGGCCGGATGATTGCAGTCGACAAGCTTCATCCGATTTCGGATGACAAAAAAAAGCGGAAGTTCTTTTGCTGAGCGCATGCTGGCGAACGATTGTGAAGACAAACAGTCCATCCGGGTCGACCCAAGTAAGCTTGTAGTCGGGATAAAACAGTTAATACATTTTAGCTACTTTCAGCCCGTTTTGTAGTCGCTTTCATGAAGAGGCATCACCAGAGCCTGACCAGCCGCTGCGAACAGCCATGTTAGTAACCGGCGTATTATCGGTGCCATATGATACACCATGAGAAGGGATCCTACACCAAAGAAGGCTGCTATCTTTTATAGACGTAACACACTGCTCACAAGGTTGATGAAAATTCTTCGACAGCCCACGACCGGTTTTCCCCTCTTGGGGCTCATTAGGTATCCTAACAGGAGACTGGCGGTGTTCTGAACAAACGGTCACTGATGCATGAATGCCAGCCACAAGCCAGTACTGCATCCGTATGGCGAACCGTGGTTGTCCTGACGTTTCAAATAATAGAGATGTCGAATTTATGCTTATTTTTTGCCCTACACTTTGACACCGAGCACAGACTCAGCGAGAACAATTGGTGAGAGAGAGGATATTGAATCTTACGAATCAACAACCCAGATTGATCCAACAACAGATGAGCGAGGTGGTTGATTAACCGGGATGCGCTGACTACTAAGTTTACATAGAAAGTAATCGAAACGCTGCAGTAAATTGGTGATTTTGTTTTCACACTGCGAACCGACGATGTCCCCTCGAAATGGGGACGAAATATTTGCAAGCCAGTTGCCAAGCTCGGCGAACAGATCAACGGTCATCTGGTCAACCACAAGCGAACACACCCGTCTACCAATGTTTCATGCTTACTTGGGATCATCAGCACTGCACATTCCACGAAACTCAGCAAGTTTCCAACGCACGACATTTGATCAGTGATGGAACACTTAATCGTCCGGCCGCCACTGGCCTAATAAGTTTAGCCGGTTGTGAAAATTTCCATTAATGAATCGGTGGATTTGCTGTAGGTCCACCTGACTGTAGTCGGCGCACAAAAGGTGGTAGTCGTATAACCTGCTTTCACCATAGTGCAGGTCGGATTCCGAAAATTAGTGCAAGTTTTCGCGCGGACGCTTTTGTGATGTACATGACTGGTACTCTATTCGTTGCTCTATTTATTATTCTCTTGTTTTAATATTCCATATGCTGATTGGCAAAAGCTGACCCGGATTTTCCGATTCGAGAAATAATCTCATCCCCAGTTGGTCTACCGGAACCTATACGGCTGCCCAGGTAAACAAAGTTATCTACCAAGTCGATTAGCTGGTCTGCGAGCAAGAGGTTTGGGTTTGATCCCACCCTGTCTTGGAGAAGCAGTTTACGCTGCCGCACATGCCAAACTGTGCGACAGTTAATTAGTTTACTTAAAATCGTCTGTATTCCGGATGGATTTGAACCAAGGAGAGCAATATCGTCTGTAACTCAATGTCTGTGAGTGAACGTCCCGGGGGTATTCCAACTCCCGAGTATTCAGAGGCAGGCAGAGAAATTTCAAGCAGCATACCAATGACAAAGCTGAAGGTGAGAGAAGGTAACCTTGTCTTACACCACTGGACATGGTGAACCCAAGCGAAAGCTCACCGTATACTCGTGCGCGTCCACAGGAGTTCGCATACAGCGCCCTCATAAGGGATATAAATTTGGAAAGGACACCTTTGAGCGCCAGACACTACCAAAGTTTCTGGCCATCAACAGAATCAAAAGCGCCGTTCTAATAAAAAAAGCGTCCAGTGTGGAACGTCTGAACAAGTGTTGCTGTTCAACAAATCGTCCCAATGTAGAAATATTGTCGATGTACCCTCGGCCCTCACGAAACTCTCCCGATAATCGGTTAACCTATACAAATAATGCCAGGCAGCACTTAGATGCGACGGATATCAGGATGGTGCCACGATGGTTTTTGCATGGCTTCTTGCGCCCTTTTTGAAGACTGGGCTGACGGTCGAGGAGCTCCATTCACCCGGCATTCTGTTTTGTTCCAAATCTTTTGCAGCATGGTTGTCAGATTGTTCACCAAAACCTCACCACCTTTGAAGAGTTCGGGGTGCAGACCATCCGGGCGGGTGCCTTGTCGCACTGTAGGATTGATATATAAAGCGGGATCTCGGTTGCTGGTGGTGGGTTGGTGCAGATGTTCTATTCAGGTTCACTGGGTTCTTCCAGTGGTTGTGTTGAAGGAGACCAACTGAACCGTTCTTTGAAGTGCTAAGACCACCGTTCGAAACGACGATTGAGAGGGTAAATTGCTGTTCCGTCTTTTCCGCACATTGTTTCCAGGACATCTACGTTGTTTTGACCGTTTGATCGAATCAGTTGAAACAGGGAGCGGCTGTTGACCATAGGGAAAGCCACCTCCATCATCTAGGCCTTCGAAATCCACAAGCGTTCTATATCATTTCTCAAGTTCCTGACTATCCGGTGTTTGAGGGATCTGCGTGCGTCATCATAGTCGCTAATTGACGGAATGGCCTTTCTGATAGCAATAAGATCTGCTGATCTCAAAGAAATCCAGTTTTCATTCAGTCGGATCAGATGGCCTGAAGAAACAATTCTGAAAGCGGAGAGCATTGCTTCTTTAACTCCCCACCATTCAACCTCCAAGCATTTTTGCCCTCCCCATGACTGTGCGTTTCTAGTAGCTTTCTAGCCAGATCAGCTTGATACACTTCAGCTACTAAAGCCTGTCGAAGTTGATGAGCGGAGCTGCTCTGCTTTGGCACGTGTAATACTGACGGAAAGCGAAGCGCCAGGTCCGCACAATGGCATGATCAGAATCAAGCTGCCTACACCAGGGGGAGCGAAAATCATTAACTGACGCTCTCCATCGGTAACTGATATCCACATGGTTCAACTGAGTCCATGACTGTCTTGTGGTAGGTGGCCTCCAAGTAACTAGATGTGCGCGTTTGCCAGGAACATACGATGATCTACACACAACTGAAGAAGCCACTACCCATTGTCAGTACGCTCAGCACCAACTCCAAATCTACTACCTAACCGTGCTTCTTTCGGACTTAGTCGTCCAGGTTGGGCATTTATGTTACCTACCAGGATTACTATATCCGTCCTTCTTGACGACCGAAGCAGTCGTGACCCACAAGGCAGTGAGAGGATGTGGGGTTTTATTCGGGGAGAATGAACCTATCCTCTGACTCACGAGTCTGGACCGCGAGACAGCGGTTGTTAGGGTATTCTTGGGGGAACCTTCGCGAAGCCAATGAGTTAGTGGTCTGACTCACTTGACTGCAGGGGACGGCCTGGCCCGAGGACACAGGGAGTAAGGTATTACTGTTTCACTCCTAGTACAGATGCGCTGGGGTAAATTGTGAGGTTTCGTCGTTCCCCGTATTACTTCCAAAGTAACTCCACAAGACTTGCTAGTCACGTAGTCTGTGTTGAAGAAATTTTACTTGCCCTTGTAGTGGACGTTTTCACCGAAGCGAGGGAAGAAAGCTGGTGGCTTGACTGGACTGACAAACCATCAGTTGGTTCATTTTGTTGCGGGATTTATATAATACGTATCAACCTTGTGCCTCGTACCTCGGGTGCTTCAGATTCAAATCCCGACAAAGCCAAGGGTGTGCACTGCAGAAGGACCGTGATAGAAGTAAAACTGGAGTCCAGCGCCTCCCCACCCTGGTGTGAGCTAATCCAAAAAATCGTGCTAGTGTAGGAGGGGAACTACCCAAACAAGTGACATGGACAGCGAAAGTGTTGGTGTCAAGGTTTGGATAAACCCCAATTTCAAACCAACTGTAAACCAAAGACGGCAAACTTGACCAGTGACTTCGAAAGAACGTTGGGTAAGATGCTACTAACCGGCCGACGTGTGGGCCGACGAGTGTACCGGAAAGCCTTGGTGGTTTTCATAGACTGGATTTGAGACGCAGAGACAACAGAGAGCGCCTTTTGCGGACGGATGCTTGACCACAGACCACTTCTTTACAGTACCGATTTTGAGAAGTGCAAATATTCCGAGTACTTGGTGTCCACCAGTAAGTTAGCCCAGGGCAAAAACAGACCACGCAATCGGTTACCGATTGCAAAAGTGTGATCACTGCTTACTGCCCGTCCTGGAGTGCGTGCAGACTTCCATCATGTGTTTGCACGTCGCCGCATTTAATTTTTCTTCAGGTTTATGCAGTACAAGCATGTTTCATCTTTCACTGAAAAGCATAAGGACCTTAAAATCAAGAAAATGTACCACATAGCCTGCTCCAAAGTCCGTGGCTAATCGGATTTCAAATTGAATCAGAGGCTAAGGACAGGGTCCCCGAACAAAATCCTACATTCTCTCACTGCATTGTTGGTCACGCTTGGGAGTCGGGGAATAGAGATCTGATCCACGCTGAAATCCTCATTGTATGTACTCTATGTCAAACTGGGCAATAGGCATCTCTAGCTTGGACTTTGCTTTCACCTCTGTCGATGAATGTTGCATTTGCGAGACATGCATACACACATACATACCTCGGTCGTGCACTCAAAGCTACTTGGGACGAGCTCAGATGTTCCACATTTCACTCTTCGCGTGTCTGGTAACCCCCACACACAGGCTGGTGGTATCCGCGACCCAAGACTCAAAGCAGCTTACTGGAGTGGACTCCAGTTGACGGTCGTCTTTGCGCTGTGCAGAAGACGATCTCAAGTAACATCCATGCGTGTCGATGCGGCAGACGGTGTCTATTTTCGCCGTGATGCCATTTTTGAATTTCCCCGCCATACAGATCTTAGCCAATCAGAGTGGGAATGACGCCGCAAGGCGCGTGATCACGATCCCACTCTGATTGGCTAAAATCTGTATGGCGGGAACATTCAAAAATGGCATCACGGCGAATTCGCGGTTTATGATTGACCCTCTTGAACGAAGCGTAGAATTATAAAGTGGTTGTATCTGTTAAAAATTCACATCGGTAACAGATTTTCAAACTTAACGAAGGCAGATAATTTGCGATTCCAGGTATTTTAACATAGCATGCTTGTGACAAGTGTAATCATCCATGTTGCCCCTAAAGGTACCGGTATCTTCAAAGGACGATGATATTTGTGATTATTGACGGTAACAAAAAAGTGAACAATCAGAATGACCATATTTAGCGGTTAACTCTGGTGTATTGACTTGTGGTGAACATGACTGATACTCCATTCGCTGCTCTATTCATTATTCTCTTGTTTTAATATTCCATATGCTGTACATAATCGCCAATTCGAATACATACGTGCTGGTTGTTATGCTTCGCTGAATTCTGGATTTCTAGTTGGTCTGGTTATACCGATATACGTACGAAACTTAATTCTCACAGCTTTAAATTCACATTGACAGGTGATAAGATTGCTATCTGACATTATAATTGTCTTCGTACACCTTAAATTAGCTCGTGAGACACATGTGGACAATCCTACGAGAGATAAATGCGACTTCGAATGATCATGGAGACGATGTACCTCCCGTGGTCTCAAGCCTTTTAATCGTGGTATTTAGTGCCTTAATGTATCACAGTGAACGCTCTCATCGCCTGGAAACTCCAGTCGAATGAATGCATCAACATCATGCACCATCGAATGACCTTCCAATTAATCCTGATGGATATTCAGTTACCACGGCCTCACAAATGTGCTTCTAATCCCATTATTCTGCGACCGTCGTTCAAGATACTGGACATACAGAACAAAAATCATAAGGTTACCTAAACCTGAAGGTTGGCGTCTTGTTGACGAAAATCTAGTCACTACTGTGTGCCACATGGATAGGATCAGAATCATCGTCGAAAGGAGGAAGGCCCTTCGCTGCGAAGCCATTTATTAGCAAACACGTACGGAACGGTTACAAACCGTTAAACGCTGAAGCAAAAATTTTATGTTCCCATTGTTTTTAAAAATTAGGGATTATCGCGCGTCCTCTTGAATTTTCCTGGGCTCTCATTGACTAATACACAACAGTAAACGAGCATTGCACATTGGTTCCTCAATTTCCTTAGGACACTTCACCTTCCATCAGTTGGTTCATCAGTAGTATACACCATTGCATACTTTTCGACTTCAAAAGTCTCGTGCATGTCACCGATGTTGCGTTTGCAAAAGCAGCTGGTCTATTCGGTAGATCTTCGAGGGTATCATGTCAATTCCGAAGCTGAGTGCCGTTTACTCTTTCCGATCCTTGACCATCCTGAATTGTAGAGAAATTCCGCCGTCAGCCGGTAAGGATAAAGAAACCTTCCCACCGACTGCCCAGTTTCTGCAACCGCAGAACACTCCTCCAGGATAAAGACGGTATCCCCATTTGGCATGCCCGCCCATGGAGAACGCTTGCGTTCGTCTCGGCCATTAGTTATCGTTTGGCAGTGTACCGTCCGAAGCCATTTCACGTCGACATTCAGCCAGAAATCATCACTTCCATAGTCTTCAAACCCCGACAACTAATAGGCTGGCAGCATCTTTGGAAACGACACAAAGAAATCAAACAACATAAACCCCGTTCCAACACGCTTAAAAACTAACACAAAACCCACTTAGCCCAGTTCAGGCGCAAACAAAAGACGATAAACCATGATTCAAAACAAGGAGAGAGAGTTCATGCTACACAACACCAACATACACACCGAACAGCCGTTCCCCCATACACCGACCATGTCCAAAACCATCATCCAGCGAGGGCACACACTATCAGCGGAAGCTCGCACCATCCACACCAACCTGACACGA
>NW_008751915.1:0-37589 GCF_000715545.1 Opisthorchis viverrini
AACTCACGCTCCACCTTCGTCTCCTGGTGCAGCTCTGGCTCAATTTCTTTGGACTTTTTGCCTGTTTGGCTCTCGGTTTCTTTTTCGAGGTATACAAATCCGTCTACTAATGCCTCCCGCTCACGCCATTTTTGATTTTCTTGGTGATTATCTTGCTCTTTTTTGGTGGGTTTTTGGTCTTCTGTTGTTTGTCTTTTCAAAATTTCTTGTTCATCGGCTTCCTTTTTTTCTACAAACGCTTCATCTCGTCCTTCAGTCTGTTGTGTCATAATTTCTGGTATGTTTTGCTGGGTCGAAATTTTGTGATATGTTTTTGTTTCCCCCTGTAGCTTCATTGCTTCATTTGCCTCTATGTCGTTGACGTAAACGTACTCTCCGTTGTCATCTCTAGACGTATTCTCGTGTGCAAGCTTTGGCAGGCTTTTAGTTGCCCCTTCACTTCGGGTTTCCTTCATTCTTCGACCGTCAAACTCGGTAGCTGCCAGATTATTCGTTTCATAGGGAAGACTACTTGTTACTTCGCTCCTTTGTTGTCCAGCCGTTGACATTTCCATCTCTACCAAGTCTTTTATCCTATTTTTTTCTGAAGAAATTGTAATATCTTCCTGAATATCAACTTTGCGTGACGCCTCATCGTTAATTCTGGCACCACCATCAATTTCTTCAAGTTCCACGGACGTCGATTGGATCACAGCTATGTTTCTTTCAAAAACTTGCTGTGTAGCTTCAGGCGCGATCTCGTCGTACGTGATTTCTTTGTACTGCACGTCATCTGAGAGGAAGGTTTCGGTTCCATGGGGCTCTGAGGTTTTCTTGTCCCCTACGATTACAAAGGACTGCACCCCTTCAGCCGTTTCAAAACTAATTTCCGACCTCCTCTCTTTTACTCCGGTCATCGCAATCCTTCGATCCGTCTGGTCTTCTGGTGTATGAAACAGTTCATCAGATATTCCCGTATCAGTGTGATCTCGATCCTGCATTCCGGCCTCAGCCTGATATTCCCCATCAATGGCTAAGTGAGGGAAAACATGTGAGTGGATAGTGATGGACGTGCAAGGTATAGAACAGCAAGTGTTAAAAATTTGTGTTGGAAATAGCGACATTCAGGTTGGTGGAAATTTGCATGAAAACACAAAACAAAAGACAAGACAGGGCGTCAGAGGTGGTGGAGGGGAATGGGGAGATGAGGTAAAGCAAAACAAAACGTTTATCAGAAAGTTGCTAAATGCAAACGTAAATTATTTAGAGCAAAACTGCAAACAATTTCGAATATTTCTATGATAAACAGGCCAGTTCCAAGAGTTTCCATGCAACTGCAAACAACAACCTGGATATGGATTGTGTATAGGTGTTATTGTATTACTTTTAGGACTTACTCAACGTGCGTCGTTCACCAGCTACCCATTTCCTGATAGCAAGCGACCGATGTGACCAAGAGTTTCGCGTGGTCTCACTGGTCGTTTGATCAGCTGAAAGTACACCCGGCCACAACAAACCCTCACACAAAGTGCTGCTGAATACTGGTCGACGGCTCACGACTGGTTCCATCCAACTACTGGTTTACCAGGTGGGCGTACTCTCTAATTTTCCGTCAACCACATGTTCTACTCAATCCCAAATCGAGCACAGTAAGCCAGTTGCACCTGCTTGCACTTATTCGGTTTTACCGATATGCTCAACTGAATCCCAGTTTTATCTGTATTTTGTGGATGGGTTACACCAAAACTGTATCTTGTTTCAGTTGGTACGACAATCATTGGCGGAATGGTACCAGGTCTCGCCATTTGAAATCAAAATTGGAACGGCTGTATGGGACCATGATACAGTGTTTCCTAAATCATACGTAAGTATGATCAGCACAAATGTCTTTGTTGTGCCCTTAAAAAAGCGAACTATCACCAAAGGGTTGTTTTTGGGCAGATGATGCAGCAAGGTTGGTGACAGCATCCGACTTACGTAGTGCTCTCATTGTTTAGGCTCATCGCTCAGATGACCACCAGTTTTACTTTCTTAATTGGGTCTGCAAATTTTTTGCGTGGAGTTATTGAAATCGGTGGATAGTACGTCCACGCATCCAAGCGGTCATAAGTAATCGGGCCAGTTTAAGAACAATTATTCTGTTTGTAACCGTTCCAGGACGTTTGGTTGGCATCAGTTTGCATGGTCTTAGGCCATACTAAGCCACGTTTTATTACATAGAAATACACATTTTGTGAAGAAATTGTTTAGCTGTAAGCTATTCCTGGTATTTAGCCCTTCTTTAGGACACAAATAATATTTGAATGAACTAAACTCCACACAAAAATAATTCTACTTAACAAGTCGAGCAAATGCAGTTCCTGTGTAATGGCCCATAAGCCGCACAGTGCTCGTAGCCGCAAAACCTTTGCAAGTGAGGCGAAATTTTTTACGCTAGAATGTTGCATCTTGTTGCTGACATGCGATCAGCCCAAAACCGCTTAAATTACATTCATATTTCCGCAGCTCACCGAATTTCATTGTCCACTGAGGTAATCATACCTCTGGCGGAAAAAGCCCGGTAAAATATTCTCCTGGCTTCGCTGATATCCCGTGATGCCTATATGGGCTCAAAAGATTGGACCCGCAGTCGGAAATCATTTGCCTGTCTCATTCAGTCTAACAGAGACACGTCGTAGTTGTGCAAATACTGATCGCCTATACTATCGCCGTGTCAGCCAGTTTGATTGATTTATAGGTAAGTATTGGTGATATACAATCTTGCTTACTGGCCTTCGGCTCATGAGCTTTGTCTCTGTTTTCCATGCACAGAAATCAACGTGAGCATCTGTCTTCTGGGAACCATTGTCCCGTGGTGCCTATATAGCTTCCATAATACATATTTGGTGACCATGCAAGGATTGTTACCACGCAATGATGGTTCTACCACAGAGTGTCTGGCACCACACTTTTGCATACAGGCTACAGAGATACCACGTTTCCGGAACAAGTATTTTAGTAGAGCGACGGGTACTGCCCTCAGCCTGACAGCAAGCAAATGGCTGTCTCCGGGCAAAGCGATGTTATGATAAGCTAACAGAAGTTATTAATTTGGATCTTGTGTACTTTTTGCCAAATGTGCTCATTGGTTCTACGCATGCTTTGAACGGGCCTATACTGCGAATTTGAAGTCAAAATTCGAGAAGTTTTGGCTTTATTCACATGGGAAGTTGGAAAACTATTGGAAAAGAGTGTGCTCAGTAGAGAGATCTACGACAGACTGAACGATCCTAACTTTTTACCGTATGCTTTTTCATCCATCTAGTGGCAAGGCTTCAACGAAGTAAGGTTCTAATTCGTGGCCCTAGTGATGATTTATCCACAGGGGGCGTTCTGCCGGCCTCGTTTACATGGGCTCCTGTTTTATTCACATTACTCTTTCCAGGTTGCTCAAAATTTACAGCTACAGCGCTGCACTTGTGCCCGCCAGAAGAACTGGTGTAGACCAAAGAAGAACTCCAAACCGGAAGAAACTAGACCACAGGGAAGAGTAAGAAAAAAGTATGTAAACTCTGAACAGGCTTTCACCTGAAAGGAGTGTGCTGGTAGGACTTAACATGTTCTTAACATCTACAGGAACATGTTCCTTTGTCTTCCGCATTCCAAGTGAATGCTGTTAAAAGCAAGGGTGATGGGAGGTTGGCCGACTAGTTCCTTCTCACTGAAGATTACCGCTCACAAAATTATTGGTAATTTGGGGTTTGAATTGCCCAAGAAGGGTATTGCGCACTTCGCAAATAAGATTGTCACCTGTCCTAACCTAAAATAGTATGGAAAGAGTTTGTTTCTAAATAAACTTAATTCCGGACACTTGTAAATCTTGTGTTTATGTAAGACTTGACGGTAAATTAACGGCCTTGTCTCACTCGGTCGGCTAGTAATCCATTAGTGAGCCGTGTACCAAAATACAGTGATTCCAGATGCTACTGTTCTGTCTATCGAGGAAATGGAGGGACTGACAGTCATGAGTCTCGTCGTTTGACACCTCTAGGATTGTTTGATCAAGCTCGTGCATGACTATCTTACTAACTGAACTCAGCTTATATGTCTAGGCAACTGAAAGCTCTCATCACCGAAACAAAAAGTACTTCTTTTTGCACGGTATGTCTATGGTCTAATTCTTACGAAATCTGTTTTTGGTGCAGGTATGCTGATGATATTATGGGCGTTCAGATGCTCACAGGGTCTTGCAAACCAGATTGAATGATTTTGTTACGCGATTTCAAGAATGTTCCATTTGTCTTGATGTTTCAAAATAATAAGCTGTTATCTTCTTCGGACGATCATGCTCCCCAACTTGTTGTTAGTTCGCAGTGGTCTACGTTGATGACATCATCCAAAACCATTTGTTGCAAAATTCTTCGGACTTACCCTAACGAATAACCTCAGTCGGTGGTCCCATATTCCAACTGTATTTTACCGGTGAGTCTCTTTTTATTACCTGAGATTACAACGGAAACTTGTCCTTTTAAATCATATTCCCGAGATCAGTATTGCATCTTGTGTGTGTCCTTTCCCACTGGACGTATTGTTCCCCTGTCATATTTACTGTATTTTTAGAGAATGATTACTGCAAGAAGTATCGTACAAGACCGTGTTAGGTGTGATAAACCCAGGTGGTTAGGTTGTCCACATACCAAATACATGACCACCACGGTATGTGTACGGAGAAATACATTGAGCGTCTGTTGTCCTCAACCTTCCGTGCCATAGTACGTGACTTGGTTCATTACGTAAGCGGAAGTGCGAAATGCACGAGCTTACGACCATAGGCCGAGAAACTTAGATTGGTTTAAGTTATTCTGCGGTTAGATGACATACTAGGTCGATGGATAATGGGCTAACTGGGTCAACAGCACATGCAAATGCCAAACTTTGTATATTTGTGCTAGAACTTTAAATGAACTTTGAGAAACTAGTGATGATTCAGTGGGAACTGAGTGTCTGGATAATAGCTGAACCACTGGTATAGAGGTGAAACATCCTACTCAGGACATCCTGATCCAAAATTGAGGTGGCTTTTGATTTGCAAGGAGTGCAAGAACTTTACCGTTATTCTGTTATTCGGAGTGGCATGCAGGTTTGGCACTGACGAGTTGGTTATCCATGATCCATGATCGACATAAAATTTTGAGTAGGGCATAGCTTCCGAGAGTTTAGCCGGAGTAAGGTCCTTGGAAAATAAGCAAAGCATAATCGCAAAGATACAGTTTACCAAAACCTGCTGGCAGTTTGAGGTGAACCATAGGAACCCATTGTTAACCATAGATGGAGAACTGAAAGTAGTTGCAAATAGATTCCCCTAGTTCTTTTTACGTCCTGATACTGAGAAGTGCTCGAATGAACTTTCCAATAAGTCCATCTTCTCACCTTATCTCTTGAAGACTGACAGGTCACTCTGTCATTCCATGGTGTGTTTAGGTATACTGCAATCTGTTACTGCTCCTTTGCAACTCTAGGTTCTGTCACACTTAGGCCATGTAATTGAAGAATTCAGTCACTCTACCTATATTATAAAGAGTCCGTCACGAAGAGACTGAACCTTACCGTGGTGTGGCGGTTTGTGTACCTCGGCGACCCATTGAGCTATACTGGGGAGTGTCCGCACGATGCTCACAGAGTCTCTCGTACCAGGTTGGTCTATGGGTAGGGGTGCGACCAACACAGTCTCCCGGTCATCCAGGTTGGTGGTTGGAACATGTATGGCGACGTGTTCCGTAAAAATGGTAATGCACTTGTATTTCCAGCCGAACATCGCTGCCTTGCAGCTAGGCTTTTGAGCCAAAGGCTTTGGTTGAGGACCCCAATCGTCCTCTTGTCTAGGTGTGAGCGCCCTGGCAGTATCCCAGCCCTTGTACAACCATGACGTACACAACTAACAATATTCTCATGCCACATCGGCCGTCGCGTGGTGACATCAGCCTTACTTGCTGCATACAGCAGGGCAAGTAGGCGAAAACATACTATTACGGTAGTAAACCATCAGTGGCGACACTCATGTTGTTGTCTTTGATGATGATGATGATGATGATGGTGATTATAAAGATTCTGTGGACTTTTTGCCCGACCTGTCAAATAATGTTTTACTGATTGCACAGCCGTGCTCTTCAGAGTGGATGTTGACCTTGGTTTACTTTGAAAACCCCCACGAATTTATTGATGTGTCGGTCATAAAAATTGGAACTCAATGGATACCGTCGTGAATGCTCATGTGTGTATTTAATTTGAAAGAGTAATTTCGCACAAACCAAACTGAACCTTAGCTGCACGTTTATGGGCCGTTTGCGCACAATGTCTGAAGTTCCAACCAATAACCATTTTACATAAATTTGCAAAAATGTGCTTCATAGGACTGTCGCCAGGCCACTATCACTAAGTACTTCCTCAAAGAAAGCAAGTTAAGCGAGTAGATGAATTTAAGATGGCTTTTGACCTGTCAGGTGGAATAACTTTATTTATTGAGTATGATTAGTATCACCTTTGTAGGGGCATTTCATTCATTGATCAGGGGGTATTTGACTACGCTGCAGGAGATGACGGCCAGCTTGTATACATTTGCTTTGGAAGCCAAGACCAACATGAGTAAATCAACATGAAATAAAGCAAAGGTTTGCTTACCGCCAGTAGACCCGTCAACTTCAAAAGTGGCATTTTCCCGGTCACCTTTCCCCGGAAATTGTACATCCTCTTCGGTAGGGCTAGCATCAGCAATCAGTTCATCCGAGACAGCATGTTCCACAACACGATCCACGATGTGCTTGGTTGTGACGATTCTGGTTATAACCGACCCATCGGGCTGAACTTCCTCGATTTCTTCAACCTGAATAAAAATATATAGGGATGGTTCAAGTCAGGTAAACCTGTTGATCAATGTTGGGAAATGCTCCAGACCAAGCTAGAGTCGAGATATTACAACAATAAACGCTTTTTGCAAGTGGGTAATGTGATTTTTACTGTTGCCCACAACAGTGTGAGGGTCCTCATTAAACAAGATGACTGACTGTCCTTATTTTGCAAATTGGAAGTCGTTCTGAAGCATACTGTTTTCTCTTGTTGCTCTACGCTCTTTTACTGTACTCAGTGTCTCCCCAGTGACATCACTTAGACTTCAGTGCTCACATCGAACTGCTACCTCATTAATTATCCGGCCATTAGATATGAGATTTATTTCAGTTGGTTTTTGGACTTTGAACTATAATGTGCTGCAATTTGCACCGAACTCCAGAAAGGTACCTGGATCTTTGCTCTCGTATAAATATGCATGTGGAAGATTCTGATGAGCTGCTTCTGAAGTGTTTTTTTGGTGCTGGACTGAAGAGTTCTGTTCACTTTCAGGGGAGATTTCCATGTTAGTGATATCCGATATCTGATAACTGTGGCCGTTTTTTTAGAATAAGGTGTAATAATTCAGTTGCGGCCCCCAGGTATACCCTCCCTGTATGGACGAAATCAATATGTGGGAAATAGTTGGAGAGAATAGTCTCAAAACCTGATTTCTACACGATCATTGTGGAAAATGGTGAGAATTGTGGCATTGTTGTGTACCTACACGTCAGTTTTCATGCCTTTGTTGAGTCCAGCTGTTTGGGCTACTTGAATTGCACAAGGCTCATACCAAGCAAGAGGCCTCACAATGGATTGCACGTACATCTCAGATCAAAACCGCTCGTGGTTTGACCTCTCATGTGCGGGCCCCATGGTATAGCTCGATCCGGCGATGGATGTTGTTCGTTGAGTGGTTATGGGCCACGACGTGATTGCCCCGTATGATTTCCATTTCTTTTTTACATCCGAATTACTGTTTTTTTAATTTTAGACATCACATTCGACAATCGTGACTCCGGTGTCTTTGGTAACACAGTATGTAGTGGCGACCTGTGCGGCCACAACAACTCATTTTCGGTCTTGCCACACAGAATAAATTCGAGGCTGCTCACGTTCAATGAAGTGATTTTCTTTAAAGCCCGATTGTCGTGTCCTAACTAAAAAAGTTTCGCATAGTAAAACGCCACGGCAATCAATCTCTGCAGATAGTCGCTCAGATTGTCCAGTTAACCTTTATTATCTGGTAATTGTGGAAATATCCTTGATTACTACTGAACTCTTGTTGTTAATAAGCTTTAAGGCAGATCAAAATCTTTGGAAAGGTTCAGAGCTAGTTACCTCTATTTTCTCCTCAGGTTCTTGAACCTCGAATCTCCCAGATTCCAGTGCTGCGTCAACTCCTTCCTGCCAGTCATGACAAGATACCGATTGTGTTGTTTCTGTAATGGCTGTTCTGCTTTTTACAATCGTGCCATCCGGTAGGACTTCCTCAACTTCTTCAAAAGAATGTGACTCTTCCGGACTACTTTGTGTCACATCATGACCCGCGGGCCCTGGAGGGAAGGTTGGAATTTGAACGACAGCTGTTGCATGTTCCAGTTCAATTGGAATCTTTGGTTGATATTCATACTGTCTTGCCTCTAAATAGACCTTTTCGAATTCTTCATCTGATAATGCATCTGTGCCAACAGCCGGAAGTTCATGCTCTTGTTCGAACAGATCAGGTTTTCGAGGTTCGATTACCTCAGCCGCGATAGCAACAACTGGAAAGAAATTAATAAAAAATCACCATTCTGTTTAGGAGGCTGAAACATCATCACTAAAATTATAATCAACAATCGACATGTATCATCAGTTTTTTCGACATCAACAAGTCGGAAGTACTCAAATTCTAGCACTTATCAAACAATACAGAAGACAATCAAAATTTGGCCATCAAAAACGTGAGATCTTATGTCCAAATTGAGTAAAGACTGGATTAAAGCTCCCAGTTGGAGAGTTTGTGAGAAGTACGTAATCGCCTGGTCCAAGTAGTGATGCAAATAGCTACTGAGCAATGCAATTTCAAAAGAAAGACGACTCCATACGGGATTTGAGAGTGGTTTTGTGCAAGTGTATATCCCTTACGTAAAATCTGCTGGTATTTGTCGATCGGTTGAGGTCTTGCGCACGTGAAAGAAGTTCCAGCAATCTGTGCAAGATAGCACGACGTGTATTCGGTGGGCCATTCAACGCTCCCATTATGGCCATTGTATTCGTCCTCATAATCATCCTTTCAGTCCTTGACTTCAAAATCACAGACAGCTACTAGAGAGTTTCGTCACCTTTCGTGGCTATAAATGGGTCCAAAACTGAAGAGGGTTGATTTGCACCCAAATCAAAAACCTTGGCTGCAGCGTCGGAAATCAAACCAGTGGCTGGTTGCAGGAAAACTACAACAATACAATGTATTTTGCCAGAGGCTTCAACGTACAGGTCTAACTTTCAACAATGAGCAGTCATATAAGATGTAGACATGGACCCTCACTACTCAAACTAGACTTCCGTGCACCGTTTTCAAACATCGTGGCTCTGAAAATGTCCCATAGAATTGTGGCATGAGAGTACGTGTGAGTATACTGCACCCATATCCATGAATCAGTTCATCGATCTATTTGGTTCTTCACTCAAAGGAACATGTACTGCACCGTAGTTTCAGCATCAATAAAAATCCTTTGAAACCATCGGATGACATAGGGAACGGAACCAGCCCACCGACTCAAAACCCATCCATTTGACTTCTCAGAAAATCGAGATGTTTCAGTCTGATTAATCGATCTTTTCATGCATTTTCCACTGGTTGGTAATCGGAGTCATATAAAGCGTCTACTAGATCAGCTTGGCATGTTGCGAGGAGAGCGGCTGATTTCTCTATCGACTGCGGGCGAGATACACTGCAACGCAATGAGTGAACTATATTATTTTGTGCAGGCGGTGATGAATAAGGTGTGGTAACTAAATGCGTCTTTTCATGAGCATGTGATGGAATATGGTCTGTTGCAACACCTCAAGAAATGTTTCAGTTAGAATTCTAACCTATTACCAAGCTGATTTTCATTGAGGTAGTAATCCACGTGAAAGCCAATAAGATGAGTATGATCGTCGAGGAATTTTCAATATCCTCAAAGTCCCCGATGGTTTTTAATTTAAACATTTGACTTTTGAATAATTGGGATTCTGACCAGTCAGTGCCAGTTCACTAGTCAGTCTCCTCCAGTAAACAGTGACGTCTGACCTAATCACGCGAGACACAAGTCAGAGAACACCAAGCAGGATTTTAATCAGGTAGGGGTTGCGTTCACCACGCCTCTACATGACGCGAGCTGTTTGGACGACGTCACATACTGGTGACGGTTTTCATTAATTTCAAAGGAGCTTTAGACTCTATGTTTTGGCTTTTTTATTTGACCAATAAAGATTGCACTCGAATTCTGTGGATATCCTTCGTGCGACAAAACGCCTTTGGGGTTTGGGCCTCACTCCAGTGCTGCCACAGCTGTTAACTCCAGCAGTACCATAACGTCTGACTCCGTCAAGGTACAGACACTCTTAAGAGCTCCAGGCATGTTTTTGACCACTTAGAGGTTGGAATATCCGCTCTTCACATTACGTCAGCTTTTGGACAACGTCACACATACTGGCAACCGGCTGTGACAGGTTTCGTTAAGCTCAAAGGAGCTTTGGACTATATATATATATATATATTGAAGTGCCATCATGCTGGATGAACTGGCCACCATAATACAATCAGTGAGTTTGGATGTAAACCACAACTGGATTTCTGAAAGCCCAAAATGGCGAAACACAGACACCACAAACACCACGCCAAACAACATCCGCTATATTCCATTCAGAATGCTGAATCGAGCTCGATAATTAAGAAACCGGAATCTGGAAGTTATCGTATTTTTGATAACAGGCCAAAGGAAATATGCAAGGCCTGCCCATTTGACCGTTGGAAACTGTACTCGGATTGGTTAAATATCCTTCGTGCGACAAAACGCCATACTCCTGGTTGCGTTAGGGTCAACACTGAGCCGCACAAAATAGTGAGATTCACCAGGGGGTCCTCTCTCTCTATCCTTGTCCACTCTCTCCATCGGAGACATCATGGGGTGTACTCTCCTAGGGATGGTTACTCTGGATTTTGAGGTTATATCTGGTGGACCACTGCAGACTAGGATAATGCCTTGGACATTGTTTAATTTTTTTGGTGATCATGCGTCTGCACAAGTCGCTCTAAGTAGGACATCAAATGTGGTCATTTATTTTGACACGTAATCTAATGAACTCTCTTCAATCTTCGGAATGAGGAAACTGGTTATATTGATAGGTTCGCTTATCTTGGCAGCTGAGTGAATCAGGAGATGAAATGTGACAAATGTGGTCAGTGCCTGTATCACTAAGACGCTTGTAATATGTACAAACTTGCGTCAATTTTAGCGTTAGAAGGTTGAGGTTGAAGGACCATATTGTCATAGTGACCGTGAGTTCAGGTCTACTACGTGTCACCGAAAATGCGCACCCCCGATTAAAATAGACAAGAGTGTTCATTCACCGCTGTCTCCACTGTATCGCAGTATAGCAGTAGGTGATCAATGGAACGTCCGTGAGCTTGTACTGGATAGTGGGTCGGATCCTGTCGGGTAGCAGATGAGGCTTAGTTTGGTTGGGACATGCAGTACGTACGCTGGGCCACCACCTACCCAGAAGCACTATTTTCCACTCCAAAACAGTGTTGGCGGAAGGCTGGTGGCGGGCGGGCCAGGAGTGGATAAGGGGAGACCAAGACGATTACAATTAAGTGGAGTTTTACAGGGTCTACAATAACCCACTTGCAGAAAGTTAAGAAGCACAAAAGACTTTAAATGATTCTCGCTGACAGTCTCTTGCTCTAACATGCTGCTCAGAGGTTTATTTGATGCTTCTGGAAGCTTCTCATCTTCGGACATTTATCTGTAGAGATATAAAGCTTTCAAAATAAGTCCCCCAACCCATCCCTTGAACCTCTCACTGGTAACTTCTTCCACCAAAGTTGCATTCTTCTTAAACTCCATTTTCACTACTAGTGTCTGTAATGAAGAAATCTTATGTGGCTTGAGGTGACTGCTTTTTGGTGTCCTTCATGGAAACATATGCCATGTGACTATAAAACACCTACTTAAATAACTCCATACTAGATCGATGTGCAAGGTCAATTAATGTTACTATCGTTTGGCATGTGTACATAGGATAGGGTATGGTTCTGAACCGGTTAATGTCAAAATTAGTGACGAAATATTAGCCACAGAAACCTAAGCTAAATGTGCTTTCTGCCATTTGTCCGAACTCCATAGGAATAAGCTAATGTTTTGGAAATTCGGCATATCTGATGGTATGCTGCGCCGATACAGCTGTTGAATGGCTTCTGGTTGCTGTCACAGGGATCATCCTGGCCACAATCACGTAGTATCTTTAAATGATTGAATGTATCTCCAATGTGCTAAAGGTGTAACGATATATACTAACACTGAAGCACACGGGTAGTGCTTGGTTAGGTATCCAAGCTCCGCCCAGAAATCTGATGGAAGTTGAAGGTTGCTACGAAACTCATGGAGCCGCTTTCCAGTGTTCACTCATTATTGTTTGATGCTCACAAAACCTCCAGGAAAGTTCCATTTTCAGCAACTCTGTGCGGATGAAATATCTACTTTGGTGTCTAATGGCGTGTAACCACTTAGCTGGTGTTCGCACCTCAGCTCAAATTCGCGCCGAAGGGCGTTTCTTCTTACACAGGAGCTTGACTTCAGCTGGACAGCAGCTGAATGTACCATTTCAATTAAACAAGAAGTTATCCTGGGTTATTTTGGGACTGTTAACAATGAAACCATGCTAAAGCACGTATTTTTATAGGCGATACTGTAAAGCACTCGTCGCCGCAAACGCATTGAGCATAAGTTGTTGGTCTGTTTGCCGAGCTTGGCAGTTGGACTGAAAATGATTCAGCCTTAATTTATGAGACATGGTCAGTGCACGGACGACTCCATTTGCTCAAACCAGAGCTGGAAAGAACTGTATGCACCCTAGGTTGTCACAGAAAGATTATCATTTCGCGGGACTTATGAGTAAAATTCTGCTGAGGATTGTTTACAGGGATAAGTTTCCAAACCATTTGGGTGCCTTCACGGTGAGATTTTGGCTTTGCCAAATGATGAGGAAAACTTACATTCGTGTTCAAAAGGTGCACGCGGTACGGCGTGTTCTTCACAAGGCTCTGCCTCTGCTTGCGGTTGAGTTAACCCAGCCAGAGAAACATCGGGGAACGACTCGACTGCAACCGGCAACTTTATTGGATGCCTCTCAACGACCGCAGGCTCAATGGACTCTTCATGAACACCCGGAGTTGGCTCTGTCACTAAAATGAAAGTTTGAAAAAGGGTAAGTGTTGAATCTAACTTGATCTTATGATAATTCCCCCATTCATCTGCTTACCCCGCCTATGTACTTTTGTCCTCCGGTTGTTTTGCTTATTCGGACCCGCCACTCACCTTGCCACAGAGGCCGTCCTTTCTGACACTTGTACATTGACATGTGTGTCTGTGCGTAAATGTGCGCTGCTGACCTACTTATCCAAGTGCGTTCGTGTCTCGTTTGCTGGACCTGCCTTGACATGTTTTCACATGGGCTCCGCGTGATCGCACGTCCAATGAGAATCACGCGACCGTCGTCGGAAGGAACGACTACAACCCACGCTTCTGAGCCGTCATTCCGCTCGCCGTTGTTTGGTGTGCGGACGTTGACACTGCACTGTGCCGGTCAGTGACAGACTTGTGAACGTGTTGACGCCACGAACGTGAACAATTGAGGTTTGTTGTGCACACTTGCTTACCCTCGTGTGTACAGTACCGTAGAATTACGAACCCAATTCTTCCTTTTGATATTCGGGATTGTTGAACCTACGCGTCACTCAAAGTTCCCTATCGGGATACTTAACAGTACTCAATTCTGTTCGTGAGATTGGATTGACAACCCGATCTATTTGACACCGAGTCACAGTTGCGGTTCTACCATGGACCCGTTCCGGCATGATTCCTTCCTGGCTCTTGGCTTTTCTTACCACAATGATCTGAAGACTTCGGCTGTGCTTGCCGAATTACGGGAGAGCCTCGCTGAATTGGACGAGGAGGATGGGGACTTGCATCGGAAACGGCAATTCACTAGACAGAGACGTGGGGATAAATGGAAGTTCCTTGTGTCTCTTAACCCTTGGATGGATGATGCATTGGCTGCTTCCATTACCTCAGAAGAGGATGACAACCGACCAGACTACCGTTACACGGAGTGCGCTCCGGTAACTGAGGATGAAGAAGTCGCCTCACAAGAGGACAATCATCGGTCAGTCTGCGGTTCTTTGGGGTGCGCTCCAATATCAATGGACAGCAAACTTTCATCAAAAGACAACGGCGCTCATTCGCATTGCGGGTTTTTGGGGTGCGCTCCACTAACCATCTGTGAGCAGACCGTTCCACCCACCATGGGTGCAGGGTTCTATGTCGAGCCCGTATATCCGTCAGTGGAAGTGACACATATGGTTGCTATCCACTTCCAGACAGTTTCTACACAGTGCCTCAGGTTCGTGAAATTGCTAGCCTGGAAAAGGCGTTTCGAAACCTGGCTCAATGGCTTCTTAATTTGTGTGTGTGCCATACGACGTGACTTAGTTCGGACGGTCACTCGCGGAATACATCATACCAACCTTGAGCTCTGTCCAGCAATACCCACCTACAATGCAGTGTTTTATCAGTTTACGTATTGCTGTTTACCAAGTGAGTATATACTCAGAACTCAGCACACAGTAATCATACTACCTTCACGCATTTACTTACTCCAGACATTGTACTCAGCATGCCATGATAAGTGTTCCCCTTTACCATTATCCTGTTGCATAGTAATTCATGGAGGAATTTTGGTGGGGAGTGTTGAATCTAACTTGATCTTATGATAATTCCCCCATTCATCTGCTTACCCCGCCTATGTGCTTTTGTTCTCCGGTTGTTTTGCTTATTCGGACCCGCCACTCACCTTGCCACAGAGGCCGTCCTTTCTGACACTTGTACATTGACATGTGTGTCTGTGCGTAAATGTGCGCTGCTGACCTACTTATCCAAGTGCGTTCGTGTCTCGTTTGCTGGACCTGCCTTGACATGTTTTCACATGGGCTCCGCGTGATCGCACGTCCAATGAGAATCACGCGACCGTCGTCGGAAGGAACGACTACAACCCACGCTTCTGAGCCGTCATTCCGCTCGCCGTTGTTTGGTGTGCGGACGTTGACACTGCACTGTGCCGGTCAGTGACAGACTTGTGAACGTGTTGACGCCACGAACGTGAACAATTGAGGTTTGTTGTACACATTTACTTACCCTTTGCGTAATAGTACGTTAGAATTACGAACCCAATTCTTCCTTTTGATATTCGGGGTTGTTGAACCTACGCGTCACTCAAAGTTCCGTATCGGGATATTAACAGTAAAAAGTTCCGTATCGGGATACTTAACAGTAAGAGTCCAAACATTAGAAAGCAAAAAACAAAGCATAAAGGCCCGCAGCTGATCCATTTTGGTCCAGGAATACTAATTAACTGTCATAAAAACTAATGCATCCATTCCGGAAATATATTGGTTTGGACAGATTACTGTTTGTCTAATGTTGCCTGCAATCAGGTTAAGATGGGCAATAAGACGTCTTCTTCTGAAATTGCTAGTCAAATCCAATGGATCCACTCTGTACATGGACAAGCTTCTCCGGTTAGCCCGTGGCGTTCAGACAAGAAGACGGCTCTGCCACAGGAATTCTCCAAACTGATAGTTTTCTAGTAAACTTTGGCCGGTACTTCAAAGGGAGAGTTTCTTTAACCACATTTGGTTTTATCCAACTATAATAGAATAGTGTACACATTATATATTGTAGGCGGGAACAGAAATTATCCTTCGTCTTTCCTGTGCCTCAGCCAATACTTTTTTGCACACCAAATTGCTTATGTCAGTCATGTACACAAGCACAAGAAGACCGTTAGATTGGTTGGTTTATTACAGCTTTTCAAAGTACTGCTCTAATGTTTTTTCAACAAGGCTGTAATTAGACCCAGTGACCATACACTCTTTTTGGGGACGTCAATTTAACCCATGTGCTTCCTGAACTCCAACTTCCAGGTTGTTTGCGTGACCGTATCCTGTGTTTACTGAAAGCTTCCAATTTGGACGTAAACAGAGCAACCTAGATAAGTGGATCGAAAATGCCGTGAGTGGAGAGCCGATACTAGTAATTCAATATCCCTGATGTCGTGTCACAGTATCAAACGCAATAAAATCAAGTAGTCCAATCCTCCATGGCAAAAATTCATTGGGTATTTATTTGTGATAGTTTGTTGAACACTGTGATATCTTCATACCACTGTGCCGATCTGAAGCCATACTTCAAAAGCCCTGAATTCATTTACCCAGAATCTCAGAATTTAGCAGCCTTGTGATTTGAGTGAAGATGTCATTACCTCGTGCGAATTCGAAGAATCGAATAGGGTGGTATTGGTCTGCAAGTTGCTTAACGAACTTACAATCGTGTACGGTAAACCAATCGGTCAATTCGGTGAGCGGTATGTGTGTGCAGAAGCCCTGATTATCAAAAGGTTAGACACCCTCGTGGACTAAACAACCATGTGAGGTCCATGCTACGGCTATCGTGCCAAAAACGGAGTATTTTAACTGATGAACTTTTGACGTTATTAGAAAGTCGAATTATGGTTACCAAGTATTAAAAAGCACATTATCAGCAGAGCTCAAATAATCCTGCTATTGAAACCTCTCGGTTTACAGATTCATAACCATAACTGTTTTCTCTAGCCTTTTTCGAGACTCGCTTGTCGATTCCCTATCGGCATTTGGTTGTGGTGTGTTACCTCTACCCTTTTACATCGCATATTTCCATTAACAGTCAGAATTCAGTCAGGGGCTGTCGACTTTGGGCAACGCAAGTTGATGGGGGTTAGGGATCCAATATAAAAGAGACGGGTTTCGACGAATCAATAGCGGTGAATTGAATCTAATTACAGAAAGCTGAAGTCCAATGACGCTGTATTTCAGGCTGTTGCGTGATCATCATCAGAGACAACTATGTCAGTGTTGACACTGATGATTCACTGCCATAGGTTGTATCACACAACCTTGCAGCTACTGATTTTCTATTTTGTTACTTAAACTATGAGTGCGTTCTGCGTGAAAGCGACGAATAAGACGTGTGAGAAAAGATCTTATGTGACAGGTTTTCCGTTTGAAGTGTGGATCTGTGATAAAGCTAAATTCAGTGGAGCAAACGGTTACGCAACAAGCGTAAATGGTGTTTTTGCTTCTGCAATAGTTTCCATCAAAGGCAAGGTTAAATCCCCCTCCACGGTCCCTGGGCTGTTCGCAGAGCTGGGCAGCACATCGGCGGCCTTCTATATAATCTGAGCGGTTAACACCCTTTTCAGTGTTTCTTCATTGCTAATTCATGTGTTCTGTTTAGCATACGCCAGTGGTATAATAGAAACATCCATCCTAGTAAAGGTCATTACTAATTGCTGCACAATGCGGATGAATCAGAGTTTGGCTTTTCAATACAAAGAAGTAGTGCATGAAGCTTACCACCCGCTGGTTGCACCTCCTCCTCTGCGATCGACTGAGCGAGCTCTTGTGCAGCCGCCACAAGTGCGGTTGTATCGCCTGGGAGTGGTCGGGCTTCATCAATTGCAGTTCTTCGTGTTTCAGTAACAATTTCTTCCACAGCGGGTTCTTCAGTGACTGGTAAACCCTCCGACGGTTTTTCGGCTGGGATCCTTGGAAGCTCTACCTTCTCTTCCCGTTTTAGTGTGACTTGTTCGACTTGTTTCGTTTCCACGGTTGGTAATGATACAATTGGAAGAACGGATGAGTTCGGAATGAGACACCAAATCAGACCACAATCGAATCACATTCGAATACATAAGTTTATTTCATTCCGATGCTTACGCCTACACACAACCGTCCTCCAGCATAAAGAGTAAAGTTCACTCATTTTGGAGGTTTTCTGGAATCTAGAGAAGCCAATTCCTGGTAGGGTAGACATTTTAGAGCAACCGTTTTCTCACCAAGTGCTTTCTCATGCTGTTGTTAACGGTGTAAGACTGGTTCGACCCGTTGCTGTGAGAGAAGAAATGTGACTATTTGCATTCCCTCCCTCAAGCATCAGTTCCCAGACGGTCTAATTCAAATGAGATGGAATCGCGCGCAATGCCACAGATGCATATTATCCCACCAACAGCCCATTTTTGACCCTGTAAAACTTTCTTATGTGCTTTTTGAACCATTACTGGCTTGAACAAAACACATGAAATCCTGCGCGTCAAATGTAATCCCTAAGTGGGATCCTCGGGTGCGCTGGCTTGAGGTGTGAACTGATAAGTCTCCTGTGTCAAGCAACGAAGCAGTTCTAAACTGTGAGGCTTGTGGGGGAGGATCGAACGATCTTGGGTGCAAATTCTGAATTTCAGTCCCTTGCTCAATCAGTTCCCTTCATGACCCGCCAAGTTTGGCCTTTTTACCGAAAGCCACAACAAATGAACTCATAGTTGACTCTTATTGAGGTTAACCAGCAGCGCACATCCTTGGTTCTGTCCGGACTAGAACCCCAGAAATTTAACAGTGAAAGGTCCTGCCACCACCACAAAATGTACTTTATGTATTCGAGGACACAGTCATGTTGGACACAAACACCAGTTGGCCGTTCGATTTATCGAGCCAATCATCCACTTCGCCTGTTAGACTACTAAACATGATATAGGACCCATCCGGTGTTTGCTGGTGGAAAGGTGACAAAAAGCTCGTCTGGAGGGTCAGGTATCCGAGGTTAAATTCCAGGAAGAACCATGGATACGCCCTTATGCGCAGCTCCAGTGGTGGAGAAGCAGATACTATCATCTCTTTTCTTTGGTGTGGACTAACTGGAACATGTTGTAGCAAATGAGGGGTTTTCGTAGAGCTATGTACTTGGTCACATAAAATAATTAAGTGAAACTCAGTCCGATCAATCATTCAAAACCACTATCGTAAGGCTAGTTTCCCTTGAAATAAGTTGTGGGTATTGCGATACGACTGATGTCTACCGGGGTAACTTTTGGCGTCAGTTCACANTATTTACGGGTCAATTCCTGCTGGGACTTCCATCTCCAGTGTGAGTTTGAAGCGGAAAAAAATAGCAACCCATAGTGTCAGTAGGACCCTGACAGGAATTTGGAACAAAATACTTTATAACTAAATTTCAGAAAGCACGATAAGTATCGTGTTCGGCTTGAAAGTTGAGTTCACCGTGCTTGGCGATTATTTTTTGCTATTCAAGTATACTACAGAATATACTGCTGAGTAATGTTTATTAGGATATACTGCATTGTAGTTAACAAAGTTGGGGCGCACAAAATGCTGCTTCCAAACGTTTTTTGCGTGTCCACCTGGACGATGTTGAAACATCCGTCGCCTAATCTAACAGGCCAAGATTTTATGACCACTTTAGACAGTTTCATTGTTGCAAATCCTGTTTTATGTTGTGGATTCGGTCAATTTCCATGAGAACTGATTTATTACAGACTACTACTCAAGTACTGTAAACGATGTAAGTGGAAAATATTAATCGCGTTTCATACATTGTGTTCAGGCTTGGAGGTGCCCAGAAAATGCATCGGTAAACCAAAATTGTTCGGCAGTGAAGCATCGGTTTTGAATACTGATGTCATGCTGTCCACGGTGATGATGATGATTTTCCCAAATTAAATGAATCTACGACTCAAATGGTATACATATAGGTAAGCCAAGCTGAATAGAGCCAACTGGACCATCAGGATAGTTTAATGAACCGAACAGTCTACCTACTTGTTCGTATGACCTATTGACCTTACTTAAAGAACGCTCTAATGTGCGTGAGCGGGAGAACAAAATGCTGCCAAAAAGTTTCCTTTGTTGGTGTTTTTGTTCGCTCTCCACAAATCACATGGGCATAGTAGCTGGCCCGAGACAATGTCTGGCTAATCCTTTTGCAGTACACGGGAGCTGAGGACTAACCTTTGGTTGGCGGTGCTTCGTCGTGTTTCGGTACTCGTCCTGAGTCGGCTGCCTCAACTTCCGCTGCGAATATTTGTGGTGGTCTGGTTTCTGCTGTTAGGATAGCTTGTGGTTGAATGAGTGGTGCTTCCGGTACAAGAGATGCAGGAATCCTTGGTTGGCTTGGTTCGATCGGTTGTGCGCTTGCTTCTGCAATCGGTATCTCAGCCTCAATGACTGCAATAAAGAATCAGTATAAAGTGTAAAACATAGGTTCTGACGGGAGAATAACTTGAAAAATCGGTAGGTTTTGGTCGATACTCACCTGGTACAGGAGGAACAGTGTCTTCAGTTGCCGCCCTTGCCATTTCAGTGACACTGCGAGGTGCTGTGTCTTCATCAACACGAGGCTGCGTAATCACTTCTGGAAGTCGAGTGATTTCAATCTTCTGGGGTTGTTCATCGTACATCAACGGGGCAGCAGGGACACCTACCACATTTTCGGGCAAATACTCGTAAGGGGGTTGTTCGGATGGGGACACAATCGGCTGACTTGGGAATAATTCCGTCGAAAAAAGTGCTACACGATAAATGCAAGCAAAATTTCGACAAGAGTTGGAGAAACAATCCTGTTTTACCGAGCATTACGCTAACGAATTGAAATCATAGGTGAGCCACCCAAAAGAAGTTTGTTCTTCTCAGGTAGTTATAATTTGCTGCAACCAACAAGTATACCACTATGTGAAATTCGACTCGCGATCGCATTTTTTAGGCTCTTGCTGACGATAGACGAGCCCTAGACAGTTCGTGCCTTATCTGCTCTTGAATCTTGTGGTCGTCGAAAAGGCCAATGCTACCAAAGCACACATGGAGACGATCATTGGAGAGTCAACAATAAATGTACGGAAACTGGTTGAAGCAAGTCAGGATGCTGTAATCAGTCTTTCCAGGTAGTTGACAAGCAATGGCGTTCACGAAAATGATGGCATACATTCACCATCTCGTTCGGATAGAAAGAAGACAAGTTCGGCGTTGGGGCTCATAAAACCCTCATTGGATTCTTCTAAACATCGGTTAATGCAGAGTGCACTGGTGAAAGGAAGAAGGCCTTCGCTGCGGATTTATTTATTGGGAAATGCCAACTGACCAGTTAGAGATTATTGGACAGGGAAGCAAAACTCTCATATGCATCTTAATTACAAAACTGAACATCCATCTTCTCTTGAACATGTATTCCTAAACTTTCCTGGATATTCATTGAGTGTTGCTCAAGTTCAAGCAAATGCTACAAAGCGACTCCACAAATTCAAGAGACGTAAAGCGGATTTACGAGAAGACATACTACTCGCATGCCCTTCCATCAGTAGTATCACCTTTACACTGGTAAACGTATTTGCACTGTCATCCTTAATTCTTATTAGATTTCACATCTATATTATAGCTTGATTGTTCCTGAGTCGACTGCCTCAACTTCCGCTGCGAATATTTGTGGTGGTCTGGTTTCTGCTGTTAGGATAGCTTGTGGTTGAATGAGTGGTGCTTCCGGTACAAGAGATGCAGGAATCCTTGGTTGGCTTGGTTCGATCGGTTGTGCGCTTGCTTCTGCAATCGGTATCTCAGCCTCAATGACTGCAATAAAGAATCAGTATAAAGTGTAAAACATAGGTTCTGACGGGAGAATAACTTGAAAAATCGGTAGGTTTTGGTCGATACTCACCTGGTACAGGAGGAACAGTGTCTTCAGTTGCCGCCCTTGCCATTTCAGTGACACTGCGAGGTGCTGTGTCTTCATCAACACGAGGCTGCGTAATCACTTCTGGAAGTCGAGTGATTTCAATCTTCTGGGGTTGTTCATCGTACATCAACGGGGCAGCAGGGACAACTACCACATTTTCGGGCAAATACTCGTAAGGGGGTTGTTCGGATGGGGACACAATCGGCTGACTTGGGAATAATTCCGTCGAAAAAAGTGCTACACGATAAATGCAAGCAAAATTTCGACAAGAGTTGGAGAAACAATCCTGTTTTACCGAGCATTACGCTAACGAATTGAAATCATAGGTGAGCCACCCAAAAGAAGTTTGTTCTTCTCAGGTAGTTATAATTTGCTGCAACCAACAAGTATACCACTATGTGAAATTCGACTCGCGATCGCATTTTTTAGGCTCTTGCTGACGATAGACGAGCCCTAGACAGTTCGTGCCTTATCTGCTCTTGAATCTTGTGGTCGTCGAAAAGGCCAATGCTACCAAAGCACACATGGAGACGATCATTGGAGAGTCAACAATAAATGTACGGAAACTGGTTGAAGCAAGTCAGGATGCTGTAATCAGTCTTTCCAGGTAGTTGACAAGCAATGGCGTTCACGAAAATGATGGCATACATTCACCATCTCGTTCGGATAGAAAGAAGACAAGTTCGGCGTTGGGGCTCATAAAACCCTCATTGGATTCTTCTAAACATCGGTTAATGCAGAGTGCACTGGTGAAAGGAAGAAGGCCTTCGCTGCGGATTTATTTATTGGGAAATGCCAACTGACCAGTTAGAGATTATTGGACAGGGAAGAAAACTCTCATAATGCATCTTAATTACAAAACTGAACATCCATCTTCTCTTGAACATGTATTCCTAAACTTTCCTGGATATTCATTGAGTGTTGCTCAAGTTCAAGCAAATGCTACAAAGCGACTCCACAAATTCAAGAGACGTAAAGCGGATTTACGAGAAGACATACTACTCGCATGCCCTTCCATCAGTAGTATCACCTTTACACTGGTAAACGTATTTGCACTGTCATCCTTAATTCTTATTAGATTTCACATCTATATTATAGCTTGATTGTTGCGTTAGTACACCATTGCTACTGCTCACAAACGGGACACACGCGATTTTAGCTTGACCGACGCACAGTACCCTCTTCGATAAACACTAACCCTAACTATTCGGAGCATTGGGTAAACTAGTTATGAATGAGAAAAAGCTTAGTTTTCCTTTTTGTTAACTGGGTCCATAGTGCTGCTGTAGCAGCTAAGACCAGAAAAACAGTCAACGCAACTGCTGTAGTGTCTTCATAAGGTTGCTATGGTTACATGGTTTTCCGAATAGCTAAAAAGAGACGAAGATCGCCACCGTGATAACCGCATTGAGTTAACTGCCAGACTCAAAACATATTTTCGGGATTGCCAAAAGGTCTTCTCTATCAGAATGTCGTAGGGTCGCAATTTTCAACCGCCTCATCCAACGCTCTGCCGTGGAGGTTTACAACAGAACTGTGGGTGCTGTGTCAAATGTCTGGCACGCCTTGAAACTTTCAAGTGAAATACGGTAACTCTGTTCATCGCTCCTTGCCGTTTAGTTCAGACAGTATCTGGTGCCAGACAAATCAATATGAAAATGTTGATAATATGCAACAAAACATGGTTATTTTGAGCGCGATATTTACTGTGCCAAATTTTCCTTCATTATCTTCATTCCGTACCGCAGTTTTGACATGCTGTTGCTTGTAGTGTTTTGTGTGTTCTTGGCTGGATTGCGGATCGCTCCAAGTTAAGTTAAATAGAAAAGAACTAACTGGTGTGGTGACAATGTGGCGGGAGTGCCCGTCAAGTCATCCGCTGACTAAGTCATGCGTCGACTACTAACTGCGTGTCACTAGCACCAGATGATTCGAATAAATTCTTCTCTTGAAGCATCGGTGTTGAACACTGATGTCATGCTGTCGATGGTGATGATTCTCTTGTAGCGTGTCATCCATTCTGAGGTCCAGATTTAGTTACGGATTTTGTTCTGGGAGTCCGATTGTAATGAGAATATCCTCGGTAGCACCATACTTGACTACGTAGAGGCAGGTTACTTCTTGGCAGGTTTCAAGTTCCTGTTTGAGCAGAAAATATATGTGATGGGTCTTGAGGAAGAAGCTGTAAGTTACTTTTGAAATTTGTGCCATTTTCTATCTGACATGAAGAGCATTGCAACAGGAGTAGGAGATCTGGTGGAAGCTGGTCAAGTCCACACGTGCTGAGGAAACAGTGTGTTTGTGGTCTCTCGGGTACTCTTGTCCTCTTCTACGGGTACGAAAATACGTACAGATTTTTCTCATTTGTGGTGATTTGGAGGAGAAAAGCCACCGTTACTTAACCCGTTGCCAAAAGAGAATGTTTGAGAATAGGGAAGAAACATTCTTACTGAAGGAATCCACGGGAAAATGAACAACCTTGATTAAAACGAAGCAGTGCACATTTGCGTCATGGGTGACATTTGGAAAAGTTGGTAAAAACGTCATGCTCAAGACAAAAAACAGAGCTGTACTTCAACCAGTAAAGAGACTGAAAGCCATTGGACTATGCTTACCTTCTGTCTTGATCGGAGACATCGATGGTACAGAAGCCGAAATACTCGAAATTCCCTTGTCAGTAGAGATTGTGGAATCATCCATTGGTCCGGCGAACATTGAGCTTTCTGCGAATAGGATTACATAAATAAAGGCTTTGCAGACTGCAGAAATATGTCAGGCAATCTAAAGACTTGAAGGTCTCTTAGAGTTAATTGGTAAAAAAATGGGAAACTCAGATAGTTCGGATAAGGTTAGACCACGGATCTTTGGTTCAGAATATCTACCTATTCATGAGCAGTGATACGTGTTCCATTGGTCGACGAAATAAATAGTTACCGTCAAGTGTATATTTCCTGATTTACTCAAAAATGAAACTGAAGAAAACTCCGTCGACATAAACCGTTAAGAGCCGTAAATGATATAAATAATATTAGAATAGAAGATTGTGGCTGAAACCATTTTGCCACTCATCAGACCAAGGGCATGTGAAAACTGGTAATGTAGAGCGAATATACCTGGTGTCGCCTGTGGCACCATCTCCACGGTTGTGGGAGGTTTCGGCGCTTCCTCGACAAGCTTCGGAAGTGGTTTCTTCTTGTCCAACACAGCGGTTGCCCTAGCCTGTTCGTCTGGAGAAACCACCGGGCGAATGGCGATCATGCTGGGATGAATGACGTCGGAACGGTTTATGGCGATCAAAGCATCTGCCAATTGGTTTCCTGGGAGAGAAAACACGAACGTTTATGCTTAGTCTTTCAGTACCGGCTATAGAGTTCTCTAGTTCAAATTGACGTATCAGTAACCCTTCCAGAATGCAGTCTATTTGGTTAATTATTGGGTCAGAGTGAATTTATGCTAATGGTGTAATAATTACGCGCGATTTCCACTGCACTGAAGCGGGATATCATAAGCATTGGTGTTAGGTGACTTTACTTGTGGTCCTATCTGGTGGCTGGTTTGCGTCAGCTTTAAGCTGGCTAGACCAAATCTCCACTGGCTGGCCACAGGAGCTCATATCATTAATGTGTTCACACAACCCTTTGAATGACGGTGAACAAAATTTTCTACTCTAGGGGTGCGGGGTGAATAGGCTTTTACATGATACAGCAGTTCCCAGGATTTGATTATCTTTTCTTTGACCTTTGCGTTAGTTCACACACAGAACTGCAGCAGTAAGCGTAAATCCATTTTTCGTTAAATTAATAAACTAACAGCTTTGAGAAGCCATTGACTAGTCCTGTGAATTTGGTGACCACCTTTGTGGACGACAGTCCTTCAGTCGGCTTCATCAAGCATACTGATCGGCCATAAGCAGTCTGACGGCGGAGGTTATAATTTTGAATGTTACTTATGCACCGAGACTTTTCACAACGACTGTATTTAGAAGCTGGTAAACATGATCTCCAAGTGAGAGCTTCAAGCCCTTGTTCTCAAAGACCGCAATGTTAACGTAGATTATTGGTTTAGGCCATATGAAGCATCTCCGCCTCCTCATGATTCTACGGGAGGATATGAATAAAAATCGTGATGTGATCCATGGGTAGCAGTTGCGGGTTGGTTGTTCCCCTTTCGAGACCATGTGTGTGACATGGGCGTCCCGCCTTTTCTGAACCTTTGTAATCACTTTCGTTGAAACATAGAGACTGAGAATGTGTCGCTTGAGCCACGCAGTTAGGCTATTTTCACTAGAGATCGTGCTATTACCAACTCAGAAACTAGCGTAATCGATTAGTTTTCGTGTGTTTATGTGCGCGACTTTTGCTGACCGTCTGGTAATATTCCTTTTGGAAGATTTTCAGCTGTTTATCACAAGTTGATCTTCGTTTTTTTCAGCACCATAGTAGGTAAGTTGGACGATAACATATGAAACAGAAGAATAAGATGTACTCCGATAAATCCACTGGAAATGGATCCTTCTGGTGGTTGAGGTATAAATCAACTCTGCAGCCCCATAGGCTTGATTCAAAGATGAGTCAAGTTTTAGCGCATATTCGTCATTAAGTAGTCAGCGTTGAAGGGTATGCATACAGACCACATGTTTTGGAACTGCCTAATTCCGTCAAACGGTATAACTAGCTTCATTACCTAAAGTGGTAAGTCTTACAGTACATTTGTACAACCAGAGAGTTTTTCAAAATACCTTTACCTTCGCCAGTCAGCCTGCAGTGTGTGCGTTTCTAACTATGCCGAAGGATGTTCTTTTTATAAGTCGAGTTGTAAAGCACGTAAAAGGACACTGTTTTGTGGATAGCCACATCAATGTGCCGAGCTGTAAAAGCACTTAGGAAGGCCAAATCGTTATAAGATTCCCGTTTATGATCTATCGCGACGTTTGAATGGGTAGTGTTGATGAGATCTAAACAGAAACTATGGTTTTATTAGAGGTAAATACCAGAACAATATCCACAATAATTTCTTTCAAAGAAAAACAATCAGTTGACCGTAAGCAAAAAGCTAGCTCTACGAATGGATAGATCGGAGAGCCTAGCTGGGTTATTGATCAGGTAAAGTTCTATAACTAACCAAATGTCTCAATTGTATCAACAACAGAAGACGTCCTTGCGGAAATGTTGTCCAATGCGGTTGTCTAGCCTTCTTGGCTCTCTCTTCGGAGAGAGTCAGTTGTTGAACTAGTTTATGGTAAAGTCAATTCGTCATATTCACCAGCGGTCTTAAGAAGATACACCGACTGCGGATTTTTTTGAGAACATCTTAAGTCTTGCTTCCGTGTTCTGTTAATTTATGGGTACTGTGTTTCTGTGGAAAGTAGTAGTTGGAAGCCTTTGGAAGTTTGCTTCCACGATGAGACTTGGATGTTCAATCACTGTGTCCCTTTTGTGCCTCATCCATCATAGAGTATAATTTTATCTTCAGATACGTAAACCTCATTGTTTTGATTACATTAGGGAAACCTGAATCTTATTCCATGAACACAAATTTCAACATCGGTTCTGTCGAATTATGGAGAACAAAATGTTTCTAGCTGCCTTTGTTTTTAGCTTTTCAGCGTCACCACTGCCAGTAGCTCCTGGATCTTTGATATGATGGGACGACTCTTCATAATTTTCAGCCGGGGAGATTTGGAGTTAAAGTTTCAGAGAAATCATTTACAATGTAATAGGGTGAACTGAGTTGAAGTGAGATATGCCCATGCTTTTACAGCTCACAACCATAGTTCAAAACTCCGGGCGACCTACACAAAGACCATTGCAGATCTACACATTTCTACCGATCATTTTAGCAGTTAATATCAATAATCTCTCCAACTTGACAGCTCACACAGGAGAGTATGTAGTAAGGTTGAACGTAAAACGCAGTTGATATTCAAAGTATCATTTCAATCGTTCATGCATATCCTCGACATACAAGCTCTAGGTTCTTGTGAATGTGAAACGGACGAAAATACAAAAACGAGCGTATAATAAAAAAAACTGATTAGCGGGCGCGTGTAGGGCAGTGTTACTTATGAGGTAGATAAGGGCTTCAAATTGCTACTTGTGCGTGCAAAAATGACCTATTGGTTTTGATCAGGACCTTTGCGCTGTTCGAGAAAAGTCTTGTGCTTAATTTGTGCACAGTAAACATCTTTATTCTAGGCTTCAGGGAAATGGTACCAGAAAACAAATAGTGTCACCGTTAGATTCAAAGCTCCAGGCTGAGGTGTTCTACCATGTAATTTTGGGACTAAATGAGTAGGTTTTATGAAGAAGTATGGGTAACTTAGTTTAGAAGTGACGCGGAGAAATTTGATCATTCTACGCCTTTCTTTAGGTGTTAAACTGCACTATCTTATTGTCTTAACTTAGTTCTTCATGATGACAACACTAATTAGCTTGGGTATACTTCACATTCATATCTACATAACTCACCCAAAGGTTTTTCTTCCGACGCACCGTTGGTGGCGAATTTTTGCTGCCACATTTTCAGCAAGATTTCGGCCTTTTCTTGTTCAGACACATGACTGGACGGTGGCGAGGAACTTGGCGTACGTATTATAGACTCGACTTCTTCTTCTGAGAAACCCAAAGCCGAGGCCAATTTCTGCCAGTCAGATCCCAATTGTCGGGCTATCATGGACCGATTGAGTTCCGATCGACCGATAATTTCGGAATCTGTGGGCATAATTGCGAAGCAAATAATGTGACTTATCTGGAAAAATTATAGTCTTTGATTGGAAAGAATGGTGCATTTGTGAAACGACGCTTGATCGAGACTTTATCCGGCTAGGTGCGAAGATTAAGTTAAAATCCCCAGACAACGCTAGTGAATACTTGAAGTCTGTATCACATCATGATGATGTTGAATTCTGCAAAGCTCGGCCATGTGAGGTTTTCGTTCTTGATGAAACTTATCAAGTTGGCAGGAAAGGTCGGATACTGTAATCCCATCTTTGTGGCTTCAGTTTTGTAAGGCCCTCGACCGGTTTGCGACTTGACGAACCTGTTTTCAACGCGATTATTGCTCTGTTGGCCTCAAAGCAATGTTTTTTGATATTTGCACTTGTCTGACCAGTTGGTGTTTACATCAATAAGAGAGAAGCTCGGTTCGAGCGCTTGTCAGGTCGACATAAGCTAACCGGAATAGTAGTCTCGCGAGATTAATAGAATTTTTGAAGAGAAATCTATGACAGTACGAGTGGTTATGTCGTTACGCTTGTGTACGAACTAACTCTTGAGGAAGACATGCGTTGGGCAACCTGAAATGGGGCATCTGCTTTTTCCGCCCCGATGGGCTACAGAAAGTACGAAAGGCCTCGTATTGCCTGGTTTATTAACCATCCTTTGCCATACATCCGATGGGATAGTAAATCCACGGCGTGATGGACAACCAGTTCGATGAAACGGTATTACTGAGTGCCAGTAAGCAGGCCAAATAGTGAACACAATTAGGGCTGCCTTGTTACCCATTATTTTGGAGAAGGATATTCTTTTCTACTTGACTTTCGAAACCAATTTTAAGCTTGTGCTACCTCGTTCAAATATTAAAGTAAACGCAGACTAGTGCGAATATTTCAGCTTGATATCTCGCTTTCCAATTTCAGTGCCCTACTGCAAATTCCTTTACGGAGGCGTCAGTCGATCCATCAATGCTGACATGTTGCAGGCAGTTAGGTGTAATATGAGCAATAAGTGATTATTTCTTATAATCAGCAGCGTACCTAGTGCAGTTGGGGGGAGAGCAGATCTCTACACGGGCCGGGGGTTTTAGGTTGTGGTCATGTGAATAGCGCGGCAAAACATCACTTCATGAGTTGACAAGAATGTGTAAAGTTGTACAGACGGGCTCGTCGGAATGCGCCACATGAGCGCCGTTTTCTTGGACCCCAAGTTTCTCTTTTTGTATCGCAAAGATCCCCTCGTTGGACGTGTCATAACTTGGGTTAAACTAAACAACTTGAGCGCCGCAATATTGCCTAAACCGTGATGAACATTTTTTTTCAGTAGGATAGCGTGATTGAGAAGGCATGTCTACCAGTTTTACCCAAATGTTGCCTTGAAATGTCACGACTAGACTGTTCACTACAGGCGTTTCAATGCAAGGTGAAGAGTAGAGTATCAACTTAGTCTAGATAATTTCTGATCTTCAGAAATGCCTAGTTTACAACCCTTGAAACATATTTTCTGGCGGCAAACGACCACTAAAAGCAAGCTTAGAAATCCATTGTTGAGTAAAGTATTGCATGAAAATAGACTAGAGTATGAAAATAAAAGCTGGTTGCAGTCGACGATGCTGCCACAGAGTAATCCAGCATTGGGACTTTCAATTATCACAACTACTAATAAGTCACAAGTAACAAGTATCGACTAACAAGTGCTAAGTCAAGCAGAACTGTGAAAGCACATGATTCGAAGGGCCAGCCAACAGATAGATATATTTTGAGTGTGCACTACTGGGGATGATTGATAGTATACACCGCAAAAGTGCAAATTAACCAGATCGCTGGTAGCCTCCCATTGTTCAAAGTGAACTCTCTATCGATTTCAGACCATTCAGATTTGAATGATTCGTGATTTCATGTAGGTTGGAACAGCCAGATGGTTCTCTTCTAACCTTCAGATGTGCATGATAAATTTCAAGAGTTCCAAATCCAGAATCAGTATGTCTGTTGATAGAGATTGGAACTTGTATCAAATGGAGCCCTTTGCCTTGGGTGACTGAGTTCAGTACATGCTACTGGGAGCCCTGGAGTAGCCGGTATTCTGTAAAACGTGGCTAAATAATCCAATTAAAACGACCTTTCCAATAAAAGAGCAAAATGAATGAGAAACCATATCACGGCGCAAGGGTGTATATATGTCTATTACTAACGAGTGTAAAAAAACAACAAAAGGAGGATTACTCCGGAAGAAGAACCCACGGAAAACAAATATAGGGTATGAGGAGAAATGGCCTGATGCATACTGGTTCCCCTTAAATCAACGCTAATGCTTATGCCGGCAGAGCACCACTTTTATACCCTTCGGTAACACTTTTTTACTGAAATTCTGTGTGTCGTCGTAGGGATAACAGTTTCTTTAACCAATGGCAAGCCGGAGTTATGCTGTCTGTTCAAGTTTTTACTGTAATCAGTACGGATAAGATGTGGTGTGCAACATTTAAAGTTGTCCATTCTTGTGTATCTTAAAAGACTCGGCCATTTTGAGGATATGTTTTCAAATCGCTTTGCAAATCAAACTGTGGATGAATAGAACGGCATATTACAGCGAATGTCTGTGCATAGACTGTTATCAGTGTAAACCAATGAATACGAACGGAAAATATAACGCAGCCTTTTCTAATCAAGAAGTAGGGAGATATGGCAAATAAGCTATGCAAATATGCACCTGCAGTGGCAACCAGAATGGATTCTCCTGGTCTTGGAAGACGTAGATCAAGCGTTGTGACCGGTTGTTGTGGTAGTTGAACATCATCTACCGGAGGTTTGGTGTGACGCGGGTCGCGCAAGAACGCAATTTTCCCCGTTATCAGGTTGGCTTCAGGCTCGGCAAATCCAGAGTCCCGGACGCGAACAGGAAATGTGACACGGTTTTCATGGAATGGCCGAACAAGCAAACTTGGTTGAGAGTCTGCTTTAGTAACCGACGCCAAATTCCCAGTCAGTTCAATCCAGTAAACAGTATCTTCAAGCACCTGCAACCATATAGCAAAACGTTTGTGTATTGAGGCCTACGGATCCAAACTGTGTATCGGAAGTATTAACGTAGAGGAGACTAGCATGAAATCATGTTTATTTCCTCACCCCAATGAAGCCAAGAAAATCAGAAGCATCATGTAATAGGCAATTAACGGAAGAAATGTGGCGGGATTCAGCATTCACCAGAAGTCTGTATGTATAATTTCCTAAGAGTCTTCAATGGGATGCATAATAATGACTTCCGCTTCACGAAGACATGCAGATGGCAACGTGCATGTAACTGGCATGAGCATATAATTAAAAGTATCCTGAAGAAGCATCTGATATGAAACCAGTTACTCACCTCTGTTGGTGTTCCAACTGCAATGAGAGCAAAGCGTTCAAGGCATTCCAAAGTCTTATCCTCCTGGTCGTCTGTTAGACACAAGCAGCGTAATTGGGCCAGTTCAGCACTTGGGCGGTGTAACCCACGCAACTGACCAGGTGACTGTCGTGCGCTAGTGGGGCTTTCCCCGTTCATATCCAAATTCATCGGCTGTCTAACGAATACGGCAAAGCGGCCAATCACAGGAGGCACAATGCTCTCACGGTAGATGCGACTGCCAATATCCACTGCTGAGGCCTGTTCAGGACAGTTGATTAGCCACAGTCTGTCGGATAGGGTGGGGGCAGTGAATTAAAAAGCTAGTTGCGTGCATAGTTTATAAGTCTGATTTCGAATGTATAAATATCCTCCCGCTGGATACAGTGCGCATATCTAAGCCGTAAGCGGTTAGAGCAGGCATTGCTGAGGTTCCTCTAGAGCAATTACCACATGAGTATAAGCTAGAACGGTTATTGTAGGTTTTGAACAGAGATATCACTGTCTTGCATTTCCATAGAGGAAAATGTTGGTGGATCAGGTAGCGTAGATGGTTGTTGGTTTGTTCACTGAGCTGGACAGTTTGACTGCTGGCTAGTAAGAAGAGTGATCGGTCGTCTTTACGTACGATATCGCCGTGAACCTTCCTGACAGGGTGATCGGGAGTCCAACATATCCTTAAAATGAGTAAAGAATGAAGAGGTTTAAACTATAGCATGTTCAACTATTGGACCTAAAAGTTGACAAACATTTCTGCAGCATGCCTTTCCACCACTTTAGGCAGTGGGTGTAAAATAGCAGCCAAAATCTACTTGTCCGCCCCTTCAAACCTATGGGAATGATGGTCGTAGAAAATCAGAATGTCACAGTAAAATTGTCTGGCCACAAAAATGGAAGACCTGTTTGCGAAAATATTCTGGGGGCATTCTCGAGGACTTGCGGTACAACCCAGTCACATTAACTAGCCGAAGCCACAAGCCTGCTTAGAGAATGATGTCTGTGAGCGAGTTAAAAGTACTCTTGATGAAAAAGTAATCCAGATAGTTGATAGAAACATCATTTGGCCCCAGAAAGCTCAGCGATTTCGCCAGTTTATTCACAAAATTACTTCAAGTATTGGTTCTCTAACTGTCGGAGGTTTCCAGAAAGATGTGCAATTGAGTTTTTTGCTTGAATTAAGTAAACGACTTTTAGTGGGAAGGTTAGCACTATGACTGTTTTGATCAGTTTCATAATCTGGAAGCGGATCTCACCGAACTTCCACCCAAGAAGCCATCATTCAAGAAGTCACTCAAAACGTGACCACGTGATGTGGGTTCCGTGACTGAAGAGTGAGTGGCGTCGTACCTTGTCTAATTGCGAGCTAATCACAGTGCTGACCAGCCGCTCTTGGCCGAACAGTAGTGTCTAAAATATGCGCCGGAAGGTCGCATGTATTACACTCCCTACTGGCGTTTCGTTAGATGCACCCTGATGATTTCGAATAAGGACAAAGCAGCTGTTGTAGTAGCTTGCCAAATCTGTTCGGGAGTTTGCACGCCTGCGTGTCCGTTCGTCAATGTCTCAGAGGACCAGTGTAATGCTTGAGCATGATATCAGAGCTATATACGTACCTGTACAAGGCGGACCCGTTAGGCCACATCTACACAACACACGTCTGTCCTCCGATACGTGTTTTCTAGCTGTGCACTGCTTCTAAGTTTTTCCAGCATAGGTTGGCTTCATCTACAGGACAAAACCTCAGTTAAAAATTCCAGTTCCACTTAGAGGTTGTGTATGGTGCAAATCAGAAAAAAAACTCAAAGATTATCTAGGTGTGGAAGGTTAGCCGAGTTGTGAACAATGACTCAAAACATTGCACTCAGAAGAAACTTGTATAGGCTGTTCAGCACACTTCCGCAGGAGAGCGGTCTTTGTCCGAATACTCCCCTGTCATCCTTCCTACGGAAGCACATGACTGGCGACGTCTTGGTAGATGGAAAAGACACTAGCGATGACCTGTCATGTTCCGGCATACCAGTAGGGATCGGTAATTTTACAAATCTATTTAACCTAGATTGGGTTTAGCAAACAAGTGTCATTGTAACTGCACCATCCGAAACGTGGTCATGAATGAAGAAGACACGTTACGAATAGAATCTCCAAATTAGATCAAACTCAGCCGTCACAAACACAGAGTTCACCACTAATTCTCTGACTGCATTTAAAGACTGATCAATAATCTAGGGATCTCACTAAAGTAAACTATTTTTTTGAATCCTGGCTTAAAGCAGGTCCGTAAATTAAAACACAAAAGAAGTCAGCGTTGTTATTTTGCCTTTTGGACTTGGTTCCGTTCATGTCAAAGAACCGTTTCACATCAAGTTGGTTGACTAGATAATTAGATCAAGTAAAACAGCTCTGGTTATCTGGATAAAGTTAGGCACAGTGGAGTGAATGAACAGTGGGTACGAGAAACTCTTGGTTGATTCACGCCATTCTTTCAGCAACTGAGAGTTCATTTTAGGCATCATCTTAATTAGGAATCGCTAAGGGATAAAAAAGATCAGAAAGGTAGTATCAGAGAACCACCGTAGAAACGATAATGTAAACAAACGATTATTTTGGTATCCTCAACAGACTCTTACATAAATTTCAGGACAAAGCAATAGCAGAGGAATTGGGAACATACAATGCGGCTTCACAAGATGCGGCTTATTTAACGGTCATAACAAGTGCATATTACAAAAAGGTTGCTTGGTTGATCGCTCCAGGTGTGGTCACTTTTGTTGGAACACTAGATTTGTGGGCCATCTATTATGAACAAGTCATTCGTTTTCGAAGGCGAGGATGATAGTGCGCAAAATTTTTCCCCACACATTATATCACGGTCGCTAAGTGTACATAATCTGGGTATCTTAATGCTACACCGCACGTTTGACAACGACAAGTCAAATTTTATTCGCACATACTACTAGGTTACCATTACATGGACGGTGAGTATCCAACCGCCAATTAATAGCCATAACACGCCCGTTTGTTGTTTAGTTGCTTATTTAACTACTATGAATGATCAGTAGTTAAAGGGCGTCTAAAACGCTGCGGTACCTTCCGGACTGAATCCTTTGCATTGCACTGAACATTAGCGCTTATATGAAAGATCGTGATAAACTAGAGCTACTTCTTCTAATATATTCATCGATTGAAAAAAGTCAAATGGGTTCCACAATACTTCTGAATAGGTTTTAAATTTGACTTCCTTCTTAATGCCGCTGCAGTTGCCTTCGGCTCCGGTCAACGTGAAGAATGCAGCTTGCACGTATAGCGGTCACTCACTAGATCACGCACCACGATCACTCAAACGATGCGACAGCTCCTGTCCCACTTGCAACCTTAGCCGACACCATGCACACTACAACTTCCCATCTATTTCTGTTTATGCGGCTATCACGTGTGTTACGCGCAAGGCTTACGACCTTCAAAACATCAGGTCAGGTTGTATTCATGTTCGCGCAAGTATCAAACACGAAGGGACACCCTTCTCTTCACAGTGAACACAATAAATAGACATACAAGCAACACCATCACACATACGCACACAGGACAGGAAGTCAATCGAGCTCCGCATGCCTCCACGGCTAACGACTGAACAGCCTTAGCAGCTAAACTACAGAGAAGACGTCCCGCGTCCGGAACTTCACTTAGGAAACGATGAGCAACTTTTTGGCTTATTCCACTTTTCGCATTGTATCTATATTTATCAAGGTGCACCTAAATATTGTATTCATCGTCTTTCTGGTAAAACGGACATTTTTTAGTGCCTGTCACCTTCTACTGATCAATTTAATTACGTCACAACAAGAGCATTAACACACGTATCACATACATGGACAGGGTTTTGCTGAAAACGGATTAAACTGATCCGAAGGCTTGGAAATCATCAATTTCTCTGAGAGAAGCGATTATTGAGACACAACAGTAAAATAAACTAGCTCGCTGGAAAGAGGCACGTGTTAAGCAAACAACCCAACGACCTGGGTTAATCACCGTGTGCTGGGTCAATGGTTATTCATGTGATGCCAGTGTGCGTACCTTGCGGATACAGTTGTCGTAAATGATACACAATCCTTTTGTCTTGTCATCGGGGTCACTCCGGTTATGTCTTCCCATACGGCCGGGTTGGTTCCTCCAGAGAGGCTGCAAAGCAGACGAACATTGCTGGCAGCTCCCTGTTCAGATTTCGGTGGCGGTCGCGGGAGCGGGATTGTGATTGTGATTGGTTTGTGGAACTTGCGTCTTCTTGGTTCAATGCTTACCACAGGAGATACAGACACGCGGGGACCAACAAGACGCCTAACCAATTCCGGCGCGATAGGTTGTGCCTTGCAGTGAAAAGACGATTAAGACATAGTGCATCAACATGAAGTACGGGTCATCTGACAAGCGATACAAAAGTAAAGGGACGTTCTGTTTACTCCGGGGGGGAGTAATTGTGTACAGATATATGGATAGAAAATTGAATCAGTGTTATTGTGGCCTGATCAATAAAAATATAGGATAGACTTCAACAGTGTAAGGCAAACAAATGACAAAGAACTACCCAAAAGTACTCTGGTTTCGGGTTGTCTAGAAACAGTTAGTCTAAGCGTCGGGAAGGTTTGTTCAGAAGAAAGAGCAGCTGATCAGTAGATAGAATTCTATTTCACAGACACTGAGACATATAGTCATTTCACAACGTTAACAGGTCACGGTGACTTTCAAAACGATTGAAATTGACCTTTGCATCAAGCTTACTTGGAGTGCTACTTTTATTCGTTTCTGTAGCGCACCGGGAGGGAAAACCGCCTGAACTTGTGGTGCTACAGTAGAACTGATTAGACCGCCTTCTGATCCAACAAGAACAACTTCCTGTCGGAAGCGGGATAGTAACGCAAAGTACTGTGGAAAGTCGTAGGTAAGAATCCGGTGTATCTGACGGCCACGTAGCGTACTTTCGGGTTCTATGCGGTCTAGAAAAAAATACAAAGAGCAACGTGTTTTACTAATGAAGTTTAACATTCTTTGAAGCTCCCGATAACCCTACGTGTTAGGAATGCGGTGAGCTATGTTTAGCATTAAAGTTAATATGCTTCGCTTACGACGTTTAGGCACGGGGAATATCAAGGCCCACAAAAGCGGATACTTTGTCGTGTGTACTGAATGTCTGTTCAGTTAGGAATGCACTTAACTTTCTGATGGCAGAAAATTCTGATGTATCATTTACATATGGCAGAAAAATTTGCTAATCAGATGGGTGTAGTTGAGTCATGCCCCCCATGGTTTCATATCTCGATTGCGTATTTCAGAAACTGGAATTTGCACCAAGACAACCTAGTTATGCAGGGCCCACTGGTTTGTTGATTACAAAAAGGGCATAGAAGAGCTGCCTGATGCCTGATTTAGGCTGGAGCATATAATAAATAAGAGCTTCAACTGGGCTCCATCTGAGTCTCCTGTGGAAACCAACTTAATTCAAACAGATGGATTTCGCTAGTATCAGGAAGGAAAGCAATGCAGTAAAAATTAAAAGCAACAAGGTGAGAAAATAGTGGTGTCGTAGTTTTGGCAGCTTCCGGATTCGTATTTTCCATTACTGTAAAAGAATGCTGGCGCAGTGAGTTGCAAGGTTAGATTGCAAGCTCAATCATGCAATCAAGCACGCTGAAAAGAAAATTATTTCAGTCAATATCACAACTTGCAATCTATCGAGAACCATTCAAGCCCTACGAGTAACTGGAATGTCCATCTGACCGGGAGATTCATATATATATATATATGC
>NW_008751915.1:38093-58178 GCF_000715545.1 Opisthorchis viverrini
GGTTGGTTGGTTGTGCCCAGCAGCATTTTAACCAACTGAAAGCCTTCTACCCGGAGTAAGCCTAAGGAAGGGTGACCGGAGGGTGAACAGTAAGCATAAGTACTGTAGCATGCACAACTGTTGGCTGGTTACTATCATTTCAGGCGGAAACGATTGAACATATGGTCTGGTGGCCTGCATCACTCATGACGTGCACCATATGTACGCACATTGGGCTGGCTGTTGCTAGCGATTATTCGACTCGATCTGTATAACGATGTTTACGGAAATCACTTTTAGCACTCTGTAGGTCAGACTTTCCGGATTTTTTTATGGTACCGGAGACAACTGAGAACAAGCTGACAGCTGATTCCAATACTTTTGTTCTTGAACTGGATTAGTAGCAAGTCGAACCCAGAATACATTCGTATAGCGTTCAGTAGTCATCCGTGGTTTAATATTGTTTAATATCGTAAGATGTTGGTTGCTGAATCTCATTTCTAGCACCATTGCAGGCTTAGCATGTCACGGTCTCTGTCACCTTAAACCATTCTGCAGGTTTTCGTTGATGGTGGGAAAAACTAATTCTAGCACCATCACACTAGCGGTTATTTGGTAATCTCAGAAAGCCTAGATAAACCTTCAAAACTCGGTAGTAAAATGCTTAGATCAGTGGCGTTTCACGCGATTAGCAGTGTACTTACCAAACGCTTCACCAAGAGCATCCCGTACGGCGGAATCTGTCGCTTCTAGTGGATGTTCTTTCCAAGAACTTCCTGTTTCACTCCTCAGTATCACTATCTCACGTTCACGGTTTCGCAAGGAGGCTATGTGTGGTACTTCTATTAGGATGGGTACGGTAAACTGCATTTGGAAGGGAGCCATCTCAAGGATCCTGTATTGGAAAAGAGAGACATAAGTTTTGAAGCATTGCGACGCTAGTCAGCCGCATATTCTAATCGAGGCTGTCTAACCTGTTGGTAAAAAGACACGCAAATAATGGTTTTGTACAAGTGGACAGTGATGTAATTTTTCTGTTGGGTGTGAGCACACTCGAATCGGTTCTGGGCGAGTACTGTTTTATTTGCATCACGACAGTAGTTCAAGTATGGAGGAAGTAGGTTGGATGGATACTGCAGAACATGCAGTGAATAGGACAGAAATAATTGGTCAGGAAAGGTTGCAGACCGCAGTGCAGAATCATCGGGCGATGCAGTTAAACGTTTTCAACATCCCAACAAAACGCGGATTCTTCTAGCACTTTTAGAATACTCACAAGTGCCATCGTCAGCGTGACCAACGCGGTAGAATGTACTTTGGTGGGTTACAGGCCAGTCCCTGAGACACTCAAGCAATGAAGTGCATCTTCAAGTGATACAAACAAGATACAAACAGTGAAGATGACCTTATGGAACCAAAAAAATCACCACCATGGCCTAACTTTTATATATATTAGATATTAGATAGATATCTCGTCTATAAGCACACGATTCCACGACAGAACCCGCTTGGCATACAAAGCTCTGTGTTGACGCAATATGTGCTATAAAGGGCCGGACTTCTCCAAAAAGCGAAGGTAGTTAAAAGTGGATTCAATAAGGAGCGAGTTGACTATTTTAATGATCACTCGGTTGGTGGCGGAGTCGTTTCGTAATTGCGAATTATAGATCGAGGTCCAGAGTCTGTAATTCACTCAGCTGTTTTGGTCGGCCCACATGCAGCAAAACAAAACCAGCGTGGGTAAAGCCAAATTTATTAGTTTTAATGACGTTAATGTTCATCTAGTTGATAAAAATTGGTTACTGGTAAATCAGCATACGCGGGAGGTGTCGGCCATTATGCTCAGAAATGAAGAGCATTCGATCGCTTTAGAAAATTGAAAACCTAAGCATCATTGATGCCACATGCACCAGCAAGTGCTTGCACGACTGAAATACGGCGAATCGTACCTAGTCACACGACACACTCACTGGTGAAATTAGAAATGGACTAAAACACACAGCTTACAGTTCAGAACTGCTAGGCTGTAATGATATACCGAGGTTCGGTAGATTTGTGTCACATGAGTGAGTGTGAACCGTTAATCGAGTACGAATGGGGATAAGTGAGTCCGCGTGGTCTACACCTCCTTGGACCTATCAACCAAATGCAAAAATTCGATGCTATTTTTTTGCCCCCCCTTCCCACTTAGCCCATAACTTTATCAGGGGATAGGTACACTGATTCAGGTGGACTAGTATGCGCATTTGAGGTGGAGGGATGTCAGTGACATTTAATTGTGCCGACTATCTTAATGACTGTTTTGGGATTAGGTCTGTGAATAGATGCCTGGACAAATTTGTTCTATTTAGTGCGGTCCCCTAAAGCAACAACAATACAACTTCCAAAGTTACAGCAGTCGGATTGTTGTTATAACTGCGATGGTGAACGCAGTTAAATATCTGGGTCGAAAAAAACACACGAGCAAAGGATAACAGTCGCACGATGAACCAATTAATTTCCTCAGTAAGGCAGAGGAATCGATTGTGATAATATACTACATCAATACACTTTACTGTGCGAAATAAATTTTTAAAAAGGACACTCTCTGTGCCTTAGCTTGTTTTTCCCATCCACGGGACGTCTATTCCAAGTTACGGAATACACACTCTACACTCGCTATCCTTACCGAGCGGCCAAACATTCGCCATCGTTCATATTTGGATGATTCGGGGCGAATTCCGGTCGAAGGACACGGCAGATAATTCGAGTTGGAGCAGGTGACGCATTAGGAGGGATGAAGAAGCGCAGATCAGTCCGGCGTTGTGCTTCAACTAAACAACCGCGCGCATCCACGAGGAAGGAAATAAGGAACCTGAAAGCGGGATTTATTGGAGAATTGATCGTAAGACAGGGTATTCCAGAACATTTGCTAGCTTGCTAGATTTTTGACTTACCCTGCTCGAATGGGCTTCCGCGTAAGCTGCATATTGTCCGTATCAAAATCCCATAAGGACAAACCTGCCGGAGAAGGTTGAACAGTTTGCACCTGTCCAGCAGTTTTGGCCGCGATCACCATTTGTTCCTAAGAGTAAGCAACGAGCAAATAAGCTGGATTGCATGAAACACGAATCAAAGGGAACGGAACTCAAGATATACAGCCAAAAAAGTGCACTTGGTTTGAGGATTGGGGGATTCGAAAACGACTGCGCTAGTTATTGGCGAGATGAGATATAATAAATGATTAAACTGGCCAGTTGAACCACACATACACAAAGGATACGGGGCAGTTACATTTTAGGCGAGTTTCGGCATTGGTACAAAACGCGAGGAACATTGTTCCGATCCACCAGAGTTGTTCAGAAAACTGTTGGATGGAGTCAGTGTGTCATTTGGTTATACTTAGGTACGTGATTATTTTCAGCTGTTGTGCTTGTGCGCAAATTCATCTAGGCATTTTTGCAAAATCTTCAGTGGTTGTAATTCTCTATCCCAACCTGGCGAGTGTACGAATCGATCATGAACAGAAAGAACCCAATCGGAATTGGATGTCTTCACTGTTCCAGGCAATAATGGGGAACCGCAGTTATGTGAATAGTTCTTCAAGTGGAAATCTCAGGGGTAAATTTAATGTCGAGCGCACAAACTGTTAAGAGATTTTTCACGGTTGAATCTTTTCGACCTATATTTGTTTTTCGCACTGGCAGAAACACGAAACCTGGAATACTGCCGGGCTCACAAGTTTGTGAAAGAGACTGTTAAATAGGCACTGGGGTATTTCAATCGCAGATGCACTGGCGAGCAGCCGCAGCCTATAACTTCCAACTAGATCAATCCCCGACAAAGGTGAAATAGCAAGGAAGGCACTGTCATGAGCTGTGAAAGCACAGTCAAGTTCCGAGATCAAAGGAACAACAAATCACCTCTTGTCAGTGATTAAACTATCCTGGCTACAATTCCTCTACCTGCTTGAAAACGACCTTATATCTTGCGAGATTTCGATACTTACAAAGTTAACTAAGCGAATCCTTTAACTTTCGCTTTCACTGTATCATGCTGCCATAGCATAAACGCCTGGAGATGCATTTTGAAAGCGGCTGGTCTACTTATCCTTTTTTTTAACGTCTCCAGGAGGTGATAAAAATCCCTGCATGACAGGTGGATTGTTCTCTGAGTCTGGCTATTTTGTTGCAAAAATCTTGAGCTGGCATCCAAAATGCACAGTGATGTATCGCTGCTCAATGTTTCAGTGATGCATCGGGATGTAGGTAACATAATTACCAAGTTCAAAGTGGGGTCCACCTGACAGCATTGCAATCTGAGCTACTAATATCCTTTTATCTGTCAGAAACCACATATAACTTCTTCTGTGACATGTTCATCAGAAAATCAATTCGATCACTTACTTGATCACTCGCGAGAGATTTTGGGTGGCCGTCAATTCGTCCGTCCTGGATACCGGATTTAACCATCTCATCACCTAGTGGACCAGAAATGCGCAAGAGAAATTTCCTAAATCAGTGCCATAAAATACAAATGATTAGTTGGGGAATTAGGGTGTGCAACTTTTCCATCACTAGCATGCAGTTTGTAGAAGATGAAAGCATTTCAGATATCACAACCGAAAATAGTTTAGACATCAATCAGTCCCAAGTACACCCCATGGAAGTCCAGTAACCATTAGGTATGTAACATTATGGCAGACCGAATGATATATCTGACAGGTAGCATAGGAAGTGGGCAAGATGAAAGGCCAATGGAATATCTCTGGTGTAAGGGGTGCTCGCTATATAGGCAAGCACATATTTTACAGTATTGCAAGGAAAGACATCTGCTTCTTGAGAGAGTTAGCTGATGGGAGGTTCTGAGAAAGGTCGATAGTATCGGCTATTCGGGAGAATTTTTCCATGTAGCCTAATGTATCAATAAATGGTGAACAGGCGGAAGTGAGTACGAAAACTGAGATTAGTAATACTTCTAAAACTGCACTTGCAGATTTCTTCGATTAGTGAGGAATCCGGTGATATGTATTAGTATACAAGACGCGAATTTAGTAACGGGATGGGATGAAAAAGATGGTCGGATATGACCCGCTAGTACGACTCAATATAATGAGCCGGTCAGAATATCTGGATGCTTTTGCGTCTAAACGGCGATAGTATTTTGCATCATGATACCATATTTCTGGATTTTTATTAACCATTCATGAAGTTACAAAAATATGTCACATTACGGTTCTCGAGTCCAAACGGTTTCCATACATCATCATCATCAGCATGACATCGATGCTCAACACTGATGCTTCCGTGATTCGGAGAAACAAAACCAATCCCAATGGGAAAAAATGCAATCGGAGCTAACAAAATGGTGGTTAAAAGACTAGTGCCGAACGCTCCGGAAAGTAAGCTCGACAACTGTGACAAATGTGTGAAACTAATTTAATACTGTTGAATTCTCTAGCGTCAACCTGTCTTAGCTCCACCGACCAGTCTGCATTTTAATTCGGATTTTGTCCTTTTAGTAAAACCAGTCTAAGCTGAGAAGCCTACAAGCACTGCGCAGATGTTCCATCCTTGTTCAGAATCATCAGCGGTGTGCATCTCACGAAAATCCAGCAGGAACCCGCGACATGTCTGCTAGTAGTTTGGACATCTGCTGACTTTCCTCAGAGCTGATGGTTGGACACACTGCAGTTACTTGGCGATGAGCGTAGGGGTAAACCCAAGACTACAATACCTCTTTAATCACTCGGTCAGCTTGAAAATTAGGGTGAGTAATACTTTGAAGAGCAACTGTTCTTTTCAAGATATATGGCACTTATTTTCAATCGGCAAAATATAATCACTAATCAGAGTTTATCTGGTCCGCTGAAGCTTATTTCAGCAGTCTCACTCCATCGATAAGTTAAGTTTAGACAGTCCCTTCAGGGGATCTCACAGAGAAGGCTATAGACCAGCTAAACAAGTGGTTTGTGAAATTACTGGAACCTTGAGTTCTTATTGGGCTTCTATCTCGTCAAAATACAATGTTTGATATTTTGGCCAAAGTAAGCTAAACAGCTGTGCATGCAAAATCCGGGTACACGAAGGGCCACGGCAAACTGAACGATGTGCGGACAGCATTTTCATTTTGTAAAAAGGTATTTCCATTCCAGCATTCTCCAGTTCTGACAAATATCGAATAAAGCAAAACCAGGGGAGGCTGGATCATGAATCCACCAGATCATCAGAAGAAGGAAGGGAATACATCCGGCTGTTAGATTGCGATTCACATCTGAATCCTACGTGTGTGTAACGAAGACTCATTATTCAGGGTTCACTCACCGGATGTCTTAGTGCCGGAGGGTATGAATAAGGAGCGCGGTCGCGTGGTTGCAATACTGTCCATGCGAATTTGCGGAGTTCCAGGAATACAAGTATCTTCGGCCTCACCTAAGCATGCACAATTCATGCCACAAGCGACCGGTTATGCACATGCATGACACAGGAAAAAGAGGGTGAAAAGTGGAGGGGCAGTGGATTAAGAGCATTTAAAACCATAAAACTTTCATTCAGTATTTTTGAATTCACTATTTTGTTTCTCCGAAACAAAGTACTGGCTTACCCAAACGCGTTCGCATGTACTCAAGTTGTTGACAGATGAAGTCATAGGAAGCCGTGCGTGATCGAAGGGAATCTGAGTCGAGTACAAAAATAAATTTGCTCGTACAAATATAAAAAAACACAACAACGGATAAAGATAACAACAAAATCACAACATCAACGGGTGTTTCGCGGAACCCCACCACTGGTCACTTTCTGAGACTGTTATCAACTGCAGTTCATGCTGTGTGGTTTAGCGCACGTGACATATTTGGGACCGCGTAATGTGGGTAGATGTCATGAAAATGATACTTTTGTTTGAAAATGGCGACTCTCAGGGATCAAGGCATCTTAGGGTGAAAGGTGACCGAATTTCTACCCGGGGTCGTATTACGTTCCCGCGTAATAGACGATAGACATCTAATAATTCCTTGATGAACATTGGAGTAACCGAAGGCGTGCGCTCATTTGATTCTGTTCAAAAGTCGTTTACCTGCGGACAGCTCACTCAGCTTGGACCTGTGTGCCATCAGCTGATTCAGCTCCACCTCAAGGTCAGACAACCAAAGCCTTCTTTTATGTCCCTTGAACTGGGGTTGGTCTACGGAATCGATGCTGTGAAATGCATTGTTCCCATCTGTTAATGAATACGACTGAAGAGACTGTTGGAAGTGATTGAACAACAGCTCCTCGGAATGCCATATATCCGAATAGGTAAGAGCAAAAACAACAATTAAGTCATCATGCAATAAACTGATAAATAGAATTTTGACGAATCTGATGTCGTTCAATTAAACAAACACGCCTGGGGCAGAAGTATTCTGAACAAAACTTGTTTTCTTTAGGTTCTATACAGAGATTTGCTGATCTGTTGCTAAGGGCAACAGACTTGCAGATTTCAGATTATATGTAAAGATCAAAAGAGCACACTTCGGAGTTCTCCGCACTGCTACTTCAGTACCGCTTCTCAGTATGCGACCTTATCTGATGATTATAGTACCCCGTCTCCATTATGATAGAGCTGTATTCACATTAATCAATAACGTTGGCCAATCCAAAAATGGCCAGTCTGTTGTGTTCACCGTTTCGACTGTATGAAGAGCGAATATTTAAAAGTATACAGAAGACGTCAGCTTGGTAGCAGTCAACTATTTTACAATGTGTTAAAGAAGGTAACTTTTGCTGTTTGCGACTAGCCGTTAATTTATATCAGCGATTCACTTTGTAGCTGAAGCTGGAGTGGCTTAAACCGCACCACAAAATCCCAGTGTATCACCTTATACATAGAATAGCGGAGTACCATTGTAACACCGCGATGCTCACATATTTCATATCTCCAGTAGAAATCCTAGAGTCAGCTTAAGAATCGATTCAGAACGTAGTATGCTCGACCTAAAAAAATGAGTAGGCTTTGAATGGATAGCGTAATCTACGAGAGAACAGCTTGTTCCACCTCCTTTACCCTTACCTTGATCTCCAACAGGTTGACGCGGGCGATCACGACGACGTAGTAGCGTTGGTGTGGGCAAGAGCTCATCTAGGAGGTTAATAGGATACCGGGGTTTACGAAAGACAACAGAAACCACATCACCATCAACAACACTGAGGACAACAACAATAAATTACATAGGTGAGGCACGCAGCGGTCTGTTTGAATACAATCCAAAATAGGGAACGGAATGACAACCACAGAACTGACAACCCAAATAATTAAACTTAAGCTTCCGACAGGTGAGATTGTGGGAAATTACGAAATTATACGACGGTAGCATAACAAAGCTCTTGAAAACCGTACCATCAATAAGTAACCAAATAAAATTATCATATACAAAACTGTTTACTCCGGAGTTAAGAGAGGTATGTCTGTTCGAAATGGTCAGTGAGGAAACTTCGACTGAAAATGGATGAATGCTGGAATTTTATTACTTAAATATTGCATAAAACTTGCCAGTCAGCTTGTTGTGACAGCTGTTATATCAAGTCATGTAGTCTGCGAATATACACTCATTTGCAAACTAATTTGTTTTTTTCGAGAGAATCACCTGGAACCCAGCTGAAACTCACATTTGTGATGTTTTTAGGCAACTGAATGTGCTGCAGCAGGCCGCCTCATGTTTCATTCGCTACGATGTTCATGATCGTGGGCTGTCGACGGATTTTCAGCAACCTTATGAGTAGTACATCACAAAAGTCATGTAGTACTTCAAGAATAATGATAGACTGTGCAAGTTCGGTAGATTTCCTTGACTAACAGTGTCCTAATGAATTGGTTCTCAGTCTATCAGATTTTGTGGAAGAACGCTTACGTTTATGGAGATAAGGTCACGGATTTTATCCTGTGCCGAAAAGACCGTATTTAAACGGTGCTACCGAACATACCCAACTAAACCAACCGTGGGTTTTACATGAAGAAAATTAATGATAACTTCGATCTAACAATGACAATTTTTCACTGTTTACAGTTGCACTCTTCAGTGCGGGCTACTAAAATTACTTGTCATTTGTAAATAATTCGGGAGATTTTGGTGCTGAGGCTAGCAGTTCGGTATGTCATTATATTCCTGTCTCTCGTCGTTCAAATTCAAATACGCGTTACCATTATAACCAGACTACCTGATATGTTACTCACACGCTCGGGCTAGTAGAAAGGGACAGACAGTAGAATTCAGCTGTTTTAGTAACTGTTTGCCTATCCGCCCTGGTAATCAGAACCCAAGCGTTTCGTTGACATTCGCCTTGTTGTCAGTAGCATAGAGGATGGAGACGGTGGCATAATGTGGCACGCAAGACCAGTGTGGTGTATGTACTGTAAGGCGTTTCTTCAAAAAGAATGCAGTGGAATGCAGGTCTTAATTCTTGAGCATTTGTTGGCCCCAGCAACCCCCTCTTCCCAGTATCACATTGTATTTTTTCGGTTCTGATACTTATTTTTCACGTTTATTTTGGTCGTGCGCTTTGAACGATTAGTGTTATGCTTTTGTCAACAGATGATACTTTTTGACAAAAGCAAAAGCTTGTTTTTGGCCCCTCAGACCAACACATTTTGACTGTGCCTTGAAAAGCACTCTCAGAGAAAAACGGTGCTACTTCTCTAAGAAAAGTCTCGTGGGTGTTGAAAGGAGAAAACTGTTCGAAGGAAGCATATCAGCCAAGGAGTAAGATTACTTTATTCTACACTATTGGAACTGCACACCACATTGTGAACATCTAACTGGTTGAGCAGATTTATGCTTTAGTTCGCGCCGTAGAAGCCCTTCATACGAGATCAGATGGATTGTTGCCATGGCTTTTCAATAAGTTCCGGGGAAGGAGATAATACGCTTGTCAAGAGCGGCGTCCAAGTGCCAGGGAACACAGCATACCTGCAGACACTACTTGACAGCTGTGTGGTAACGGATCTAAAGTTAGTTCCTTGACAGTAACTTGAACACACCCAACCACTAATTTATCGGAACACCTAAAAACTTCACCGCGTTTACTGACTCTAACAGTGAAACCACATTGCAACATTGCATCCAACTTATGGAATTCCAGACTGGAAGGTGAGTGGTCTTGATCTTCTTCCATCCATCCTGCCCGGAGTCCGCGCTGACGTTCTCACTTTATTGGTGTTTATTTCGGTTAACCAGTCTCTTCACAGAGGTGATGAGGTAAGTTAGAAAATGTGCCGGATAATTCCACATCCGGCCAGTTATCAACCTATTCCTCGCAAGCCTACATTTTATAAACTGTTCGAAATTGTGCTTTTACATCAGTGGCAACTAGTGCCTGGAGACTCCTATCACATGCAACATCAGATCGCTTTCGACAGTAAACGCTGTCACTCAGCACTCTCATTAACTTTGTCCGACTTCAATAATTTTTTTCACTGACCACGTAAATGTGTCTGGCAACGTCCACAGACGGGCAAAGATGGGTTAAACCATTTCAACTTCTCCAAGGCAACATAAAAAGGGGGGTTTGGATATAGTGGTCAAAAATCCACAACTTTCCTCACACATGCTAGTTCCGCACTAAGGACTGCCTTTTATCCCTTCTTTACCATGTTAGCAGCATACCTACTTTGATTTTTCCATTTTATGCTTATGTGATTGATGGGTGCGTTACTTTATGGGTGAAACTCCGGAAGTCTACATGACTGCCAACTTCCGTTAATCCATGCGGTGGCTTAGGTGATCTTAGGATCTTTCAATGTCACTCGGTAATCCGAAACATCTGGGTACAAGATCATTAGAAAGTTCAGGGGGCTATTCGACGAATTTTTACCCTCAAAGTTGATAGACTTGTACCATAGGGTATTTCATGCTCATATACTACGAACTAATCATCTCAACTGAACTCAGGCTGTCCCAACAGATTGAACCAAAACCGACATTTCGCGTTCAGCACTCTGTATTTCATGCTGGCATCTGTCAGGTCATGTGTCCTTCTAAGCTGAATTTACCGTTCATCTCTTTTATGCTTCAAACTAGCGGAATATCGTTTCCTGATTGGATGTCCGTAGAGCACACTGGTGAGTGCACGGCTAACCTAACGGTTGAACTTCTTAGCTTTATTACAAGTAAAGACGTCTTCCCTGTTGAACATCCCTTTCACCCTAATCTCTCTGGGACCTTTTCATATTTTAACATAGGGTCACAAAGCAAAATTTGCTTCTTACTTTTTACCTTCAAGAATCCACCCTTAGCTAACTAGATAACCATCCCATAATGCCTCTTTATTTGAATGTGAAACGGTTCTTCAGGTATATAATTATTTTTCATGATTTTTTTTAGCTCTTTGGACTTTTCTGTAAGTTTTCGCGCTGATTTTGACCTTCGAGTAAGTGAGGCTCTTCTTTGCTTGATCTAACGTAAATTTGGACAAAGCAGATGAGGGCAACGTTACACTAGCTTTTATTGCAATCGAAATCAAGTGGTTTGTCGGAAAACGAATGGTAATAGCGTCACGAAGCTTCTACTAAGTCATTCAAATACCTCTGAAGCGGTGCTGAACGAAAATTCGTGTTTTTTATACAACCCAAACCTACGGTACACTTCATGCTTGATGTGTAAAGCTTTTACCTGATAAGATCTGACGTATGTGCTGGGGTCTGACGAATAATTCGGCCAAAGTGCGAGCTGAAAGAATACTAAACTGCATGTTAAAGGTTCTTTTATAGCCTCTTTTTTTTACAAAAACCAAAAGGAGTCGGGTTTGAGTCATTTAACTATGAGGGCTGTATTACTATTTTAGGAACTTGAGTGCGATGGGAAATGTAGAAAAATCATTGAGCAACCAGGTTACGTCACCTGAATGGCAGGAAAAATATCACTCAAAAAGGGGTTCCTCACCTCTTCTGAATGTGATTTCCGTGGGCAGGGGACGTGTGTGGTCCGACACTAGTGCGTGAAATCGCATTCAACTCGGTGACGATTTACCCTAGCTGTCTTTCAGTACAGATATGATGGTTCCGTCTCATAGGAAATCTACTACGGTACTTGGATAGACGAGTGGCTTTAAATGACACTATTTAACGTTCTTTTCCCCATTCTATCCTTTTCAGATTTTTTACTCATCCTGTTTTTTTTTCATTTATTTTGCTTGGCATTTTGAAGGAAAAGCCAATATCAAACAATGGAAGAAGCATCCCAAATACTCTATCTGGTCGAATGGTAAGAAGAACCGAGTGATGCAGGCTGAACAAGGAGACATCTCTACATTCCGGTCGTGAAACTTTGAAGACCCTGTTGATTACTGGAGTCAACTTAACGTATGGTCAGTGCGGCTAAATGTGGTCATGTATCGGCTTCTGTCTCAGGCTTCATTAATTTCGGGATACAGCTCTCAATAACTTCGGCGAACAATAGTCCCTCAGCCAGGAAGATCAATTTGGGCGAGAGTCGGTCGCGCACACGGGGTAAAAGCACCACCTTCCTCCTGGCTTTACTTGCGCTTGACGCCTCGTTCAATAATACCGAGAGAAGTTAAATTGTTCTTACTCACTGATGCTTACATTGCAATGAGAAAAGTAGCTGTTGAACGGAGGGAGATCCGGCTTGTTGCACTATGAGGGTGAGCCCAGAATCTATCGGTCGTTTTAGTAGAAGCAACCTAGTTCCAGAAAATTCAAAGAGTGTAAGGACGTTGAATTTTGTGTCATTCACTCAGTGGCTGTCTTTGTATGCAGTCCCTGATACTCGATGATTTCAAAGATTTATAGATCAGGACATCAGGATATCTTCACTAAGGAAGAAAACTTAGGTCTCCCGAGGTGCAGCAAAGCTTAGTTGTGATCGTATAAACTCTGAATTCTGGGGATACATGATGGTTGCGAGCAATCCTGTCAAGAAATGACGCACTGTATCACATTCTTGCCATGTTATTAATATGGTGTGCCTAATGGAGAGGACATTTCTGGCCAAATTAGCTCCGTCATTTTGTAAAAGGATAACAATCCGTCTGGTCAACATTTGCTGACTGTACTCATTATTTTTAGCAAAACAAAGTTGTGATTAATTCCAGAAAAAATTGCTGCTGACTGTACTCATTGTTTTTAGCAAAACAAAGTTGCTGATAAATACAGAGAAAAATTGCTGGTAATATAACTGTGCTTGCGGAATTTTCGCGAAACAAGACAAATTTAGTTGTTTCACATCCCCAAAAGCATCCTCGGCACTCATGCTTTGTGAATGGTTTTTAAGTTAAGCGAATGTCCGGAGGAAACGTGCGGCCGGAAATCCGAAGCGAAATGTCTGGACTTAACTGAAATGACAGTCTCGTCTAACATCACACTTTAAATGCTAACACAGTCTAACGCTGAACTGTAATCAGACTTGTCAAGTGACAAACAACATTGTGGGGATGTGGCGATAGAAATAATGCGTTACACAAGAGCTGGTTGTGCTAGGTGGTGGAATTTTACGTTGACCGTTCTATATGGGAGTTCCACACATGCATGCGGGGCATGGTTACACTATGGAGAGATTAAGTTAAGCAAAACTGACATCCCAAAAGGTAAGCCTGTATGACGATTCTCGTTCTCACAGAACAACGTTTTTTGGTAAAAGATAGTTTCAGTAGCCAGAGCATCATTGCCTTTGGTCTTACTTACATTTATCTACGCCGGAAGACCTCATATCAATGGAGGAAATGTAAGGTTATGCAAAACACGATAACTGGGCGAAAGAAGGTTCATAGTGCGGCGCGGAAAATATGGCCGGAGTCCACAAAGCAAATGATTGACTAGAATCAGTCCTGATATGCCCAGATAAGTAGATTTCCATTTTTTGGACGAGAACAGCAGACGCCTTTGTAATTTTATTCAGGGATAGTCTCCCATTCGATAGTACCTCCAAAAGATGAGCATATTATTATTATTCAGTATCTCTGAAGTTAGGCGGAATTCCAGAGTTTTCGTCGGATTTTGTGTGTCTAAACATGAATTTAGACAAACGTAAGGAGTAATTTACAAGAGGAAATGTTGCCATTGTGAGATTCACTCCTATGAATTTGGATCCACAGGTGTGAGCATCTTCAAAGAATATTACTGGTCCTGCAAGTAAAAAACTTAACAATGTTCAGGAAGAGTGTGGCCCCATTCCAATCCCTATTTGCAAATCAGCCCGTTTTGCATCCTGACAATCGGGACAGTAGGCTAAAGAATAAAATACTTAATTTCGGATGTGAAGCTGAAGGCTTGAGATAGGAGAGCTTTTCATAAGTTAAGAAAGCGCATGACACGATTGAGAATAAAGCCAACACGTAGGTCAGAAGAGTGTGGGTAGCTTGAAAACTGATTTGCAATTATCCGCTTAGTGTTCTGAGCCATAAGCAAAGGCCTAATGCGACCATACAGGCCTGGTGGTTTGGTGGTCTCTCGAAAAGCGGATTAGATATATTCATTTTTCTGCAGTGAAACTGCTGTATCTTTCCATTTTAAGTTCAAATACTTGGTGGAATTTGGAGCTGGGGTAGTGAAGCAGATATATGCAAGCCAGATCATGTCCCAAAGAGCAATCAACGGCTTGGACTTTTACTTCCAGGATGCTGTTTGGCAAGCACGAGAAAAAAGGGCAAAGCCTTAAAAGGTGTTGGCGCTGAAGTGATGTAAGGACGGGGAGTAATTATACCAGAACCCGATTGCTTTTTGATACTCAGCTCGTTGATTTATTCAAATATTATCATTACTCGGCTTGCTTGTCCTCTCGGGATATATCAAGTGAGTGGTCAGAAAAAGCACTTAGGTTTGACATGTACAGACCATCCAAACATAAATGATTTCCGAACTCTAAATATAAGATATATTGTTGAGCACCATTCAATAAGCAGTAGACCTTTTTGTCAACGCAAGTGCTGAAGACCTCGATATGTTGGTGAGTGATTTCGGGGACATAAATGATTATAACTTGGAAAGTTATAGGAGTTATCGCCGAAGTAAAACGGCTCTTGCCACTGCAGATACTGGTTAGGGGGGTGTTGCCGTGTTCGACAGGATAGCTTTTGATGACCGTGATTCGAACTTTTGTTCGGCACGCGAAGTCGCAGATAAGATATATGTTCGTCCTTTCGACTGTGAAATTACACATTTAGGACCAACCACGGACAAAGTGTCGATGCCTGGCCATACCTATTGACAGCCAAATTTGTGTATATATATTGTCAACTTGGTGTCCAAACATTGTTAGTTTACGCTGATAAGTGTAAAAAATAGTGTTCGGGTATAAATATGCAGCTTCACCGATCTTGCGTGGCTCTTCAACTCACTCAGTTTGGTCATGGTAACTGTCAAATTTTCCGTTTGTCTGTGAGAAGAAAGGCCTGCAGGCCCGGCATCTTTTCGTGTTAATATGAAACGGAATCAGTGGATTAGGCGTCTTTCATGTAACAAATTAAAAGTAGGTAATGATTGGTAGGAAGGGTTAAGATGTTTATGGACAAATCTGTTCCCCAGTTTCCGCTTGCTATCCGGTATGATGCTTCAAAAATGGTTTTGTTCTAGGCATACACATATATGCATAGTCTGACAGCTGAACATACCTGTTTCGTCTTCGCTGTCTGAGATGATGTGATCAACCACCTGTTCGACCTTCTCAAATGTTACTGACCCGGTTACCATCTTCGGGTCCCCGTCAGTCTGACCGTCAGGTCCGGCTCCAGTCAGACTCGGCACGGACCAGTCACTCACGTTGGTGGTTACGTTTTGTAGGACCTCAAACAAGTTCAGATAGTGTTGTTTATAAGCTAGCTGTGCAGCAGTCCATCCTTGCTGAAAGCGCAAAGAATAAACGGTAGTGAATGTAAGAGCTGTAGTACATTAACACAGTTTCACAGAGACCTGCTTCAACAATGTCACTATTATTGTTTGTGTAAAAATAGCGGTAAGTGTCCTACCGAGTAACTTATCAATAAAGTCAGTGCATCGAAACACTGGTCGCTCGGGTTCAGTCTCCTAAGAGGTGTCAGTAGGCGACATACATTTGGCAGAACAACTGCCAAGCTTATCTGATAGACAGGAGTGGAAAGAGCTGCCTAATTTAGTCCTGCCCAATTTTTATAAAAAGTGCAAGCTGCTGAATGCGATTCTGCACACTTTGTTGCCATAAATTTATCCTAGATAGTCTATTCTAAGCAAGCCTCAAAAGAGGTGAATCAAAATATTTGATTATTTCGACGGATTAGGAAGGATTGTTACAGTTGAATAGAATTTCACGCGAGAACATTCAAACCCTAGTCCTATGATAGACCTGTCGATTGCCCGGTAGACTTCTGTGTACAAAGTTTTGGTGGGTTTAAAATTGTCCGCATATTTTCATCAAACATAGAAATGGTTGTGTTCCTGCTACGCAATAAGGTTTCGATTGATATTTCCACGCCATAAATAGGACATGCTGCACGGTCGAGGAAGCTGGCATTCGCTGATTCTGCCTAGTTGGTTTGGATGCTGAATCCGTCGAGCGTTTGGATATAGTTCACTGGGAGGTCCGATTAGCTATCCCAGCTACAGTTGGCAGGTAAAATCATGGGAGAATGGAACATTAGTGAATTTACGCAATACGCTCCTGAAACTGTGCCGACCAGATGTTGAAAATAGGTCGGATTATGCCACGGAAAGTAAAACTCATAAGGTACGAATTATAATTTAGGTTTAAAAAATTTCATCAGACGATATGCTCTCAAGGACGAGTATGAAAAGGCCCTATTGGTCAGCATTTTTTGGAGGATATCAGGTAGTTTGTGGTTGATATGCGTGACACTTGTTTTTGAATATCCACTGTATTTCGTAATTTCGACTACTCATTCTGAGGGGTTTGTGGCTTCGGGTTTTTATAGTCTGCCTGCAAAGAACAAGCACTAATCCGCTTTCTGAGATCAACTACAAGACATTATAAAGTACTAATACTTCATTCAGGCGGGTTTTCCGTGGATTGCACGATGTAGGTGGACATTTGGGTACTTTGTGGTCAGGAAAGACAGGGTTATGGATTGTGCATTTTATGTCCATCCAAAGTTAGGTTGGGAAAGTTTCACTGCGTACTATAAGAGTGGTTGTGTGCGGTTGCCACACAAAAGGCCATGTGTATACATGAGGCTGCGCAGGAACACTTACTCTATTACGCGCGTTCGCATCTGCGCCTGATTGCAGCAGTTTCAGTACCGTTTGAACATGTCCTTGTTGCGCAGCAAGATGCAATGGTGTACAGCCCATACGAGTTCTTGCGTTAAGTATACCTGGCAATTCGGATTCTGGGGTTTTACTAAGTAACAGGCGTAGAGCATTTAATTGTCCTCGATAGGCAGCCGAGTGAAGCGGAATGAAATGCGCATCTGTCGTTGCAGCGTGCAAAGATGCACCAGCATTGAGAAGGCACTCGGCGACAGGTACTTTGTCTTCTTGCACAGCCAAGTGTAGCGGTGTGAGGCCATCCTACATGAAAAAGAAGCACAATGGAAAAGGATTAGAAGCTTGGATGAAAATGTGATCATGCTCTGTGTGACGCACTTCGTGTGGGTTAGGCTCAATGGCAGCCCCTGTTGAACTCAAGCGCCCTGTGTGCACTTTGCTAACAGGCTCAGCTACTCTGAAAACGAGACCTAAATATCATACAGTATCATCTGTTCATGAGCTGAGGTATAAGTTTAAAATTCAAAACTGTTTTCTATATAATTACTGATACAGTTAGTTTCATACATTTGCTTCTGCAGTATGCCCAACTGAAGAGAGAGGTGGGCAACGAAACATACAGATGTACGCAAATACATGTGTGCGATTTCAGCTAGGGGTTTGTCCGGTCATACGACTCAAAATTGAGTTCTGCTGAAATTCGCCAAACCAAAACCTCAAGGTTTACTTAAATACAGTTTGTGCTACTCCTCCTATAGTTAGACAAAAATTCAGGTCCATCGTAACTGATGTATGTCCCCTTTTTCAAACCGTACTTAGCTGGTATAACCACGATTTCTCAAAGCATTTCTTGGCCCATTTGCAATGAGCCTTTTTTATTTGAGCGTTTCATCACTGGTAGGTTCATCGGATGGTAGTCACGTACGAAGACGCACAGGGCTGTTGATGGCATGCGTGGTGACCGAGCGTATGAACGAACAGCATATTAGTGATCACCAAATAATTCTTGCTTTTCGAGTAGCTTCAAGTCTTTTTTAGTAATGCATGTGTACGAAAATAACTAATAAGCAGCCAGTCCCTAGTTGGCCCAAATAGAAACACTTTGTTACCAGGTGGAAAGCTAGAGAGTTAGAATGTGTGTATGGGTCCGTACAAACGCGCAAAATAGCGTAAAGATCAAGAATGGCGGTTGTGATAAACTCAAATAATTAAAGTGTGCCTAAAGCTGAAAATTCTCCAGTGCTGTGAGAAAAGTAGCTTTTTACCGAGACACAGACCCAAGTATAACTATATCAATTTTCTTTCCTACTTCACTTGACCGGGCCCCTGTATTATGTATTAGGCGCGGGAAATTTATGACAAACCTACTTGCAAAAGATGGTTCGTTATTGCCTGGTTTGCGATTGATCGAACATTAGTATTGTTTTACAAGTTTACTGTGCGTAAAGTTAATAAGGGTAACTCTGAATTTGTACTTAGTGACCATGTCAAAACAACTCCCACTTGCTCACCATCTGCACAATCGGAGTTAAACCATGGGTGTGAATGATTTTGGTCCATGACCAGTTCGTCAAAATAGTGCGATAGTTCGTGAGACGGAAAAAACTGTTACTGTTATTTCGGTAAATCTGAAACACTGCGTCAATTTTGGTTCCTACTTAGTGGATTTGAAACAGCTTGGATGTTTATATACTTCACCTCATCTAGCTACGGGCCTCTGCTCGTAGGGATTGTATTAAAGACATAGTAACGTAGTCGCAAAGTACTCACTTTCGCTGCAGCATCGGGGATGGCTCCGTAATGTTCCACTAAGGTTTGAACAATATCAAAATGCCCATCTTGTGCTGCGAGATGAAGTGGCGTGTAGCCATTTCGAGATCTGGCGTCCACACTTGCCCCTTGCTCCAGCAGAAATCGAACACATTCGAGATTATTGCGTTTGGCTGATAAATGTAGTGGCGTGAACCCGTTCTTCACGGTCTTGTTGATATCTGCCCCATAATCCACGAGGAGTTGTAGGATCTACAAATAAGAATGGAAACAATGGCATTGTTCAGGCGTTTAAGCAACGTAAAACAAACAATATATATCTGGTTTCAGTGGTGTATTTGACAGTTTAGACTTCTGTCCCATGTCATTGTAGCGAAAGTGCAAGCATGGATGGTTCAGCTCTATCACATTTAGTTGTTGTGTGGCACTGTTTTGCAATCTGATCACTGTGGTTATTCTGCCGCGGATAGCACCGCTACATACATACGAATTCAAAGTACGGTTTACGTGACATCAGAGCAACAGGCTGAATACTCACCGAACTCTGCTTGTAGTAAGCGGCCACATGAACTGGTGCAAAACCACTGTGGCCGACGGAGTTGGGATCTGCATTGGCATGCTCCAGCAAAGTGTGTGCGATGGCCAGATTTCCGTATTTTGCTGCCAGATGCAGGGGAGTATATCCCTTCTATGATAAGAGTAAGTATAGAGCGTGAAGTAGCGGAGTGTAGCGGAGAGTAGCGTAGTATAGGCTCTACTAGTTGACACAGTATTACATTGCTACAAAACAGGCTGACAAAAAACGTTCAAATTAAACAAAACCTTGAGTGAGGAAAAACCGCGAGCGAAATTCCCCGCAAACCCTGAGAGGTACGTATACAACTGCTCCAAATTTGTTATCGATGAAACGCTTTTGAAGGTCCTATTACTAGGGCCAAAATTCTGCTGCCTGCGCCGTAGAGATGACAAATTAGCAATTCGAGAACCTAGTTGACAAGAATTCTGGCCTGTCCCCGACCTCAACGGCCAACTTAGACCGCCTCAAATCCGATTTGGTCAATCGCAGCTATCAAAATAGTCACGCCAGGTTGGTTCACAACAGTCCTCTCACAAAGAAACATCTAGACGCATTGAAAGCCTTACGAACGAGGAGTGATATAATGCTAACAAAGC
>NW_008751915.1:58786-156515 GCF_000715545.1 Opisthorchis viverrini
CTGACCAAACTCAACCAGGCACATCCCTCTATTCAATTCACTTTTGAAACTGAAATTGACAACGCTTTCCACTTTTTGGACGTTAAGTTAGTCAGACTTTCCACGGGTTCAATTCAGAGATCTGTCTACAGAAAGCCCACATGGACCGGACAGTACAAAAACTTCCTGAGCTTTGTGCCAATGAGGCGGAAACGAACCCTGATTCAAACTTTAACGAACCGAGCAAAACGTATTTTTGCTCTGCTGATACACTGGACTCCGAACTACAGCACATTGCTAACGTGCTCCGAGCCAATGTTTACCCGGAGAGGTTTATAACCAAGAATATGTTCGACCGCCCTATCCAACCGCCTATCACGACCGTTGGAAAGAAGCCAATATACTTGAGTCTACCGTATAAAGGCGATCTGTTGGCGGACATATTCAACCGCCGCTTGTTTCAATCCTTATAACGCACGTTTCCGGCTGGAACTCTGCGGTCTTGGTTCACAACAAACCCTCTGCTCAACTTAAACCTCAAAGACAAGATGCCAGTCTTCACCCAGAATATGGTTGTATATTATTTCTCCTGCTGTTGTTTGGCGGAGTATGTTAGGCGCACGACACGGCAACTTTCTAAGAAAATACGCGAGCCCCTTTCTTACCGGAATACCACTAACCTCAACAGTTCAGCCAGGAGCTCAATCGCATCCCACCTAATTGACACCGGGCACGTAGTCATGCTAAATGAATCATTTCAAATCATTTACCGCGTGTCAAATAGACTAACGGTATCTATTCAACGACGTTGCTTGACAACGGTCGAGGCAGTCGCTAAACGCCTGTGAAACTCGGTACTGTGCTGTCAAAAACGTTTCGTACGAACGCTGAGTCTGCCTTGGTCGTGCGACACGAATCAACCGGCCGTCACTCAACAGCCGTCTTCACTGTCTGACAGCATCCAACTGGATGCGAAATTGGGGGGGGGGTAGGCGCAGACAACAAATCGTTCGTGTTTCCACGTTTTTGCATTTCACTAACCAATCTTCGTAGCGTATTTCATTTTTAGCTCTTATTTTACCCATTAGATATATACTGATCTGATGACGAGATCCCGAAAACATTAATGTTTGTCACTGTGTTATTTTTCAAACCAAGGGAATATTCAAGCATTATTACATTTGTTAAGGGTCTCAAAACTAGGTAAATCAATTTGCATTGTATAAAGGAGAAACTTGAAATTTCTCTCAAACTTATAAAATTAGTGATACAAAATACACGGGTAACGTTGAAGATTTTTTATGCTTGCGAAATTAAATTTAGGTTAACAACAGTCCTTGGCCTCAGGGTGATGAACCGCGTTAAAATGGGTAATTGGACCCCGATTTAATCCGAGGAATCATAACATTTTTGAGCGGCTTTTTATTCCACAGAATTGAGAAGGAAATTTTTGTGCCCTTTGCCAGTGGACGGGTGTAAAAATCGGGACAAAATCAATAGCACAAATTACTATGGTGCTGTACGGATGCTTTCTGGTTCTCAATCAGCTTAGCTAACCAGAAAAGTTTCTAGGAAAATACACATTCAAATTTTACCGGTTACTTGTTTAACCCATCCAGACTGAAACGCAACAGGAACAACATAGTGCTGCCTGTCTAGACTGATTTCGTTCAGTCATCTCAGTAAGCAAATTAGTTGGAGGACTGCAGAAAGCACGATAATTAGTTCAAATATTTTTAATCAAAAACTAGACTGGCTCTATGTAGCAGACGAGCGAAGTGAAAGATGAGGGATGCCTCAGCAGTCCTAATAAAAAATATTGATGACAGCAAAGCCTAAGCCTGACGGAAACTTTATTAGATATAAGAATGACTTCAGGCATTTGTGTTTGCGTGAACGCTACTGTTCGCACAGTTCAACGGCACTGTGCATTTTTTGTTAAAAACAAGTGCTTCCATAACAAGTTATGACATAACGCGGATTCCTGTGACCAGATGCAAATCGAATATATTGGTAATTATAGTAAAATGAATAGGTAATTTAACGAGTAGGCGGCAATGCAGATCGTCCAGTAAGTTACAAAGGAAAATGATCAGCCAATGATCATCCGAATTAGGTTCGAGTTCCGTCAACCAACCACCTGGATTTCACAGTATACAACTAAACGTCATCTCAAACCTCGATCATCCAGTCGTTCATTTTAGTCGGGAGTCGAAATAAAACAGAGAACAATAAACAAACAGTAGGCGCATAACACAGGCTACTGACAAGCCAACCAGCGGCCGAAGCAATCACAACCAGACGAAGTTGAGAAGCCATGATTATAGAAGTTGTTCAGGAAGCTTCTTTGTATGCTCACCCAATGCCTAATGAAATATCAGTTTCCGGAGACGAAATGTAGCTTTCTACTGACCGGTTTCTGGGGTCACGGCAGCCACCATAAGGAAGGAGGACAAAGGATAGCAAACAGGCCCTCGGATTATAAGACAAATCGTCAGGTCTATGTCCGATTTTATCGGATTACCCTGAAACTAAGCTAGGATACCCAAATAGCGTTTCAACTTCACTTTGTTGGGTAAATAAACTCTCCTTCAACAGGCTCAGATAGGGGAACACGATTTAAACAAATCGTCAGATTTTTCCAAAAATTAAGCTAGCACTTTAAGTCATTCATTTGCTACAAAATGAAGGATTTTGCCAACACCAGAGAGCGGCCAAATTCATGGAGCTTTTTGTCATTTGTAGGAAACGTTGTTAGGAGGCTTTTCAAAATAAACAAATAGGTTTCTTCTTCCCATTGCTATTATCAGGTTTTTGAGAATCTGGATATTGATCTGATGCTTGGAAACGCTCTCGGATCACACCAATAATTTGTGGTTTCAAAGTAGCCCGCTTCTAACCGTTTGCCGGGGTAATTTCCCCATGTTTCTATGAAATCAAATGGATTTATGATACACTAGAAGAAACGATTACATGTATTCAGAGAAACTCATAGGAATAGTCAGAAATAAGATGGCAAATACGTTTAAGTTAGGAAATTCTATTTCTGACCCACGTTGCCCGTTCGTGGAGGGTATTTTCTCTCTCCATATGTTCTGACATTGGTTCTAAAAATGTGATCTAGAAATGTGTGGGCATACGGCAGTTTGTATAAATCACATCCATCATAATGTGTTTCTAATAAATTCCGCTAACAACTTCATTCCTTTCTATCCGGAATTTTTGGTGTAGTTGAAAAATTCCGGAGTGCTTTTGGCTAATTCCAAACGCGAGATAAGACAATGGGCACACATCTCAAAACCTTGTTTGCTACTGCGTCTAGGATGCAGCTGTTGGACAGGATAGATCAGTAAATGACAGGGTCGATGGAAAGTGAAGAAGACATGTGGAAGTCAACCTTGGCGACAGCATTTCATCTGCGAAATTTTCTATGGTGATCCATGTGGAAATAAAATTCACTCAGACAATTCCTAAATAATTCAATGCAACTGGTATACGTGAAATAGTGATTTTCGAAGTTAACACATACCCTCACATCACTGATGTCTAAAAGAACTGAACTGTGGGTTATCCGGAATAATAAACATGGTTCTATTTGTCTCCATTGTATTGAGCGTATTGACACCCGATTATTGCTTATTTATCACCGATCACAATCCTCAACCATTGCAGAGTATGCATAACTGGTGAAGCGTTACTGACAAGCGTGCTGAGAAGTGATCCAACTTGACAGGAAACACCTTTTTCGTATGTTTGTTTATCCGAATGATATTCACAACCCGTGACGCTTGTCAACTTGAGAATATGAAGCACCACTACCACAGTTTATCGATTTTACCATATGACCTAAGATTCGTCCCATAAAGATAGCGTTTGCAATTTCCCAATAAACTAAGTGGTTATTAGCATGCGAACGGCTTATACAGTTTGAACACATGTTATCTATCGCCAGCAGTTTCGGTGCCCCTTCCATGTACAGAGGAGAAAAGATGAAAATTAGTGGAAATCCCCTTTGCTTCAAAAGTTCATGAGTTTGTTGCAGATTGGTTAAGTTACGTCGTATCGGATATCATGGCTGCCTTCGTGAAGGCTGCAAACTCTGGAGCAAATCGAATCGGCTTTCTTTGTTTTGATGACAGAGCACTTTCACTGCCAACAGGTTATTCTGAAGGAACGGTTTGCGGTAATATGATTCGGATAACCAATTCCACGCACTAAACAAGATTGCCGAAATCCTATCGCAAATTTTCTAAGAGCCTGGCTTCTGCAACTGAAGAAAACTCCTCTTATAAAATACAGTGCTTAAAGCTTTCTCCAGATTGTCGTTAAAAGTTTACTGTTTATTTCGACAAATAGACTCATTTGCATATCGATTCGGTTTACACGAGAGAACCAAACAAATCTTTCTTCAACTGAATGTGCTGCACGAGGGGCGCCTCATGTTCCAGTTGGTACAGTAGTTGAGATATCGCAGTACAATTTTTCATAGAGAAAACAGCTCACAAATTTGCTAAAAACTCTTCGACAGCCACTTCACCCTTCTTGGAGCATATCAGTTTTACTTGAACTAATTGGATTGAAGAATATCATAGACGAGAGATTTGACTGAGTCTCTAGTGAAAAGCAAATCGATATGCAGATGAGTGCATTTGTCGAAATACGTTCAGTTGGTTTCCGAGTAGGAAATAAGGTTGGCGGAAGCTCTGGAAGTGTGCCCACCTGATGAGCTGCATGAAGAGTGAAGATGGTTGTAGGCTGTCGCAGAGTTTTCTTCAAATTTATGAGCAGTTCCCTTTATGAAGAGTTCCTGTTTGTTTTTCCTGATTCTCAATAAGTTCGTTTGAGATAATTTGCAACTCTCGCTAAACTAACTGTACCTCATGGAAAAGGTGCCCAAGCTATCCTCATTTTTACATAATGCTGAAGAAGCAGAGTGACAGAAACAGAATGGTGGAAAGAGTCAAACTTGTGCCCATAAATAAAACTCTTGGCCTTTTGGATATTGCATGTCGATGTGTGCTTAAATGCACCCACCGCTCAGAATGAGATAAGTAAAATTTCAGATAGATGGCTAGGAAAATAGCGTTTAACTTTTTGAATTCTTTGGCGAGTAATCGACCGAGGTCAGCTTTCTAGAAGCATTTGGCAGTCATATTACATTTGTTGTGATATGCTGGAACAACAGAATGACTCAGTATTGTTTTCTACTTGTACGCGCCACTTGACTACATTTTCTCACCAGATTTTTCTGCTAATTTACTGGCTTTGCGACTAACATATTTATTTTAAATGACACCTCATTTCAACGTGAATCCTATTTGCAATGCTTAGATGACTAAAAGATACACAGCATTCTGATGCATTATAGATGGATGTGTGGTTATTATATTGGTGGGCCCAGTGGGTTAGCTGTTTGTGTTGACATTCTCACGATTCACGAGCCACAGATGAAAGCCAGTAGTTAGGTGCATACATATTGTTGAAATAGTGGAACAGAGAAAACCTAGCAAGAGTGGTGGATTGAATCACACAATCTTCACACGTACTCTTATTCCTTATGAATCGTCTCATCAGTTGTCAGGCTCAAATTTAAGTAAGCCGGATAATGGCTTAATGAAGTCTCTCTATCCTTCGGTTTTCAAAGTTTCGGGTGGAAAACGAAAAAGTGATTTTGCCCACATTAAGAACCAACTCGCTAGAAAACAATTGCAATTGCTCACCTTGGTTTTGCTACTGCTGTCAGCCCCATGTTTGAGTAGAGCACTGACAATCTCATCGGAATCCTCCTTTGTGGCCAAATGTAGGGCAGTGTAGCTGTCTTTTGTAGAACAGTTCGGATCAGCACCAGCATCAAGAAGCAAAGCGACCATCGGGCGATAATGGGATCTCACGGCTACATGAAGTGGCGTTTGGTTATCCTGTCATATAAACGGAGTTGACAAATTTTCAAGGGATTTTAGTAGAGAACCTACCATTGAAGCTAAACGACTGTTAAGAAAACACTAAGCAAAATTCAGCGGCTCTTCGCAGAGCATCTTAAATTCAGTAAACAGGAGTGTGTAAGAAACCGGGTTGATTACGAAGAATGCAGACGCTTGGTTGAAACACTTAAGTGGCACTAAGTTGACGGGTAAACGAGCACTTGTTAGTTCCGATTGCAGAGCGGGTGGTAACAGATCTAATCGCAAACCATGAAGTGATCAAGTAGAAGTGGAACGGACAAAAGAAAAAAGTGCCTACCCGGGTTTTTGCATCCACTTGGGCTCCATGTTTCAGTAAAACTTTAGCTGTTTCAACCTGGTTGTTTCTTGCCACCAAATGCAATGCGGTCTCATTTCTCAGGGTTGTCTGATTAACATTCGCCCCACGTTGGAGAAGCACTTCCACCGCATCGGTGCATCCGACAAATGATGCCACATGCAGTGGCGTTAGTCCAGTCTGCAACAAAATAAACGTGGAGTGTTCTTGACAACGCCTGACTTGTACTGAGCTAACAGCTGTTAGATGTGTCATGAATTACACATTTTGTTGAAGTATGTTGCGAAGTAAGTTAACAAAAAAAAGTTTGCGATAGACAGATATAAAGCACATTTTAGTAGAAATTTTATGCAGTTTCTAAAGAATAGTTGATTGGGGGCTTTTCAAATGACAAAAACTGCAGTTAATGAGGTGATGCCCTCAACATGGATTCTGACGAAGCTTCGCCTAGCATTTATTGTATCGATCTATTCTCACTCAATCTGACTCAGTGGTTAGAGCACCAGTTTATTGACCGGAAGGTATGTGGTTCGACCACGACCTCTTCCTCTCGATTTCCCCTATCTAGGCCTGGGCAACCGTGCATTATCCCGGCTCTTCTGCCTTCTTTGGGTGGCACTGTAGCTAGGCATCTAAAGGGTGTTACAGTTGAATGATTATTATTAATAGAAGATAGACCATGAGTGTCAGCGCTTCCTCTCGATTTCCCCTATCTAGGCCTGGGCAACCGTGCATTATCCCGGCTCTTCTGCCTTCTTTGGGTGGCACTGTAGCTAGGCATCTAAAGGGTGTTACAGTTGAATGATTATTATTAATAGAAGATAGACCATGACGTGTCAGCGCTAAATGAAAGTCATAGCAGTCAAAGTTAGTCATGCGGGACCATCGCGCCATTCTGATTTACCTTCACGGAGTTCTCCTCGCACGTGACTGGAAACCCTACAAACGAAAGGTAACCGGTCTGATTTGCGAGGACGGTCTTACCTCTCAACCTAAGGCAGTTTTCTTTGGGTGCTGGGTTTGTCTTTTTTGAGGGACCTAAAGTAGGCTGCATCAAACCTGCCGATTGTTTCTTGCTCTAGCATGATTCCCAAATGTGTTAATCTCAATGGGTTCCCAGAATGTGAGCAACCTATTGATGGGCGTCCTTTTAGGGACAGGGTGCTTTCCCTAATAGGTTCCCAGTTCCTCTTCACCTTTTAATAGAGTATTTGTTCTCCGTGGTTTTACGGCAGCTAGACAGCTGCTTTCCATGATTGAGTTTCTTCTGGTCGTAATATTGTCGATGAAGTATCCCCCAATATAACCGGGAAAAAATCGATTGTTACGGGTTAACGGATGCCGTCTAAACTGTATTAACCCAGGGGGAAGAGAACTGTTGGAAATCATGAATATAAGGTTTACAGTTTATCACCTGTTGCTCTAGACAAACAGAGTAGGTGGACGAGATCAAGTTATCCATACGCTTATGGAGACTTGAAACTCAGGCGTTGGGCTATTTGGTTAGAATGATTTGTATCCTATTAAACTAAAAACAGGTCTCGCATTACCAATTTGTCGTTCCGGTTTAGCTGCAGAACTAGTTCTTTTGCCTAAGATGCATTCCAGGTCATTGATTTTCATTATGTGTTTTACCGTTTAAATAAGTTGTCATCATAGGAAAGCTTTTTGCTTCGGCTAAAAACGGAGTTCTGGATGTGCACCCTAGCGTTTTGTCACCTGCACACCTTGACAATCTCACCGTCAAGTTGTACAACTCACTGGAAATATTGCTATACAGTAAGGCTGCCTAGTTTTGAAGTGGTTAGCTCTTGAATTCGACGGCCTACAGAGATTGATTGAGGGCGTACCAAATGCTGCCTAGCAGTCTGCTTTGCAAGTTTCACATCCTCTTTATAAGTGCCCTTGTTCCAGCGTTTCTTCTAACAGAAGTTTTTGCCGATAGCGTCTTTTGTGGTGTACGTCTGAAAAGCAGTGAACTGACCTGTATTCGGGCTCCTCTTCTAATTCATCTGGATACCTGGAAGTTTGAGGTTAATCTACTCTCTTTGATGTTATATCTTAACGAGGCTTGAAATTATTGAACACAGTAAATGGCTGTTGTCTATTTCATTGACTCTTTAGGGTAGCCAATGTATGCAGTCACTTGTGTCGCACCACCGTGGTCCAGTATATTTGTTCAGTTATCGGAAGCCCAGAACTAACCTTGGACCCAATCATGCGCCTTTATTTTTCGTGAAAGTTTTCCGCATCATTCTCCTCGCCTCATGCTTCGGATAATGCAGCATGGTCTAAATATTAGCTTACTAGGGGAAAGTACGGTGTATAAGATTTCTGAGCACTATTGTCTGACCCTCAGAAGCCTCCCAACACAATACAGCTGCATGAGAATGTACAGCAACCAAACAGCAAGAGAAAGCAAATTGGTGCATGAATTCACAAACCAGATTATGCTTTCCTAAATAACTTCAAAAACAAGCAGCATGCTGCTAAAGAGAGTAGACATTGACCATAGATTGTAATAAAAGTTTTATTACATGATTAACCCACAATCTCAAACAATTAATCCCCCACAAATTTTCGGATGCAAGAGGCTCCGAAGCGACTTCGACCAGGTGCTCACGTCTATGAAGTGATAACCAACTATTCTTCAATAGCCCTCGGCCAGCATCATTCTTCTTGAAGTTCATCAGGTGGGCGTAAACTCCGAGTTTCCACAAACCTTATGCTTTCCTTGAAACCGAACTTGCACGAAATCAGTGATATACACCCGTTTGAGAACCAATTTTATTTTTGCGGGAGGCTCACCTGGAACCCAGTTGAATCACTCGTTTATGATGCTTTTAAGCGACTGAATATGCTGCACCAGACTGTATGATATTCGGGATTTCGTGATATATGTATAGAAGTAATACAGTACTCATGAGGTTCCTGGGTTTCAGGTGAGTCTGTCGCAAAACAGATGAGTTCACAAATGAGTGTATATGCTATAGGCATTTACCACTTCATTCTACTCTCGATGAAGTCATTGAGGTTGATTGCTGATTCAAACCTACCTGGCCGATTACCAAAGCACGATTGTGGACTCGGTAAAACAAACCACTGAATTTTTAATATCCAACCCTTTATATGTTTCTTACCTTATCAGTGTTTTGGATCAGTAAATGAAACTAATGCAGCGTAGTCCTAAATTTACCATCACCCGTGGGATGTTTTTACTCATTCAGAAACATGAGCAAGTAAGTGACCACGTTTATCTACTTAGTTTACATGCGGCCAAAGTAACTGTCTGTCTTCCGCAGTGTAAGAGTAGAGTGAATTTGGATAGTGGATCTGAAATCAGCTTGTTCTGCGACATTGGGTGTAGTGTATTACCAAAAAGGCCTAGAAGGAGTAACCCGAACCAATGAACCACGTTGATACGAAAAGTGATCAGGCATATAATTTTCCGACTAAACCGGGTCTCCCTCTATCTACCACAACCATCGTATACGAAACACTCAGATCATATAGGTGGATCTCTGAAATTGCGCAAATAATTTGGTTCCAAAACCCCGAATCTTTGATGTATTTGGGCGGAGGTTCTCCAGGGCGGTAATGATCAAATAATAATGTTGTGTTTAGCATTCTGAGTGTATTTAATCTGTCGTTATGCACTTCTGAAATGCCATCGACACGCTGTTTAGATTGTTGTCACCGGATTATTGTGTATGACACCATCCATGTACATACTTGAGTAGTGCAGCGGATGCATACCATGGGCAGCAAAAGGATAAAAAATCAAGGTAGAATAAGCTCACGAGCTGCACATGAATTTGCATTGCTTTCAGGTCGGCTGTTTGACTATGATGACTGTAGGGTATTCGGGGATATCTTTGGGGTCAGTGTTAGTTCACTGAACAGAATAGTTTACTATAAGACTATGAGTTTATGGTCGTAAATTTCTAGTACGTAGGAAGCAAGCGAAATAGGTCCAAGCATATAGGCTAATGTACAATATGCTATATGCTCAGTGTGTGAACAAATGCAGTTCACATGGCTGTTACTGTACCGAACTGGTCCAATTCGGTACACATCACCAGATATTCTCAAAGCGTCCTGATTTGCACATGTGCACCAACAATATTGGCTAAGACAGAACGAGTGGGCGGGGAAGCGCTCTTGGCCTTGGACTCCATTTGGAGAGCTTCATCACTAAATCGATACTAACAAAATGTTCCAGGGTAAACTGGTCCGTATATGCTGAATATTAGTAAGACTCCACACAAAAAGGAAGGTTTTAATCCAACTACACTGGTTTCGACGGTAGTGTGATCTCTGGTAATTATCCCTTGGGATTTCGCCCTATAAGTGAAGCCCGTCTAAGCTGAGAAGGCGGAAAGCATCACATAGCTCAAACTCATTAGGAATAATCATCAGCACGCACATAATGAAACTTCAGGAAGTTTCCAAAACGTCAGTTTCTCAGCTAGTAATCTGAACATTTAGCCGTTATGCAAAAGAAGGACCAGTAGTGCGATTAACTTGCACTAAGGCTGGGTATCGCGCCACTCTTCCTTTCATCAAGGAAAACACATCACTTGGTCATGGCACATTGGGTGCCGAGTTCTCTTGCAATGCATATAAAACTTGGGACAGCAATGGCACAGACCAGAAAAAGGTAATCGTTTAGCTGTAACACCCTTCCGGTGCCCAACTACCATGCCACCCCAAGATAGCACAAGGACCGGGATACTGCCAAGTTGCCCAAACCTAGACAGGGGAAGTCGAGAAGCGAAGACATCCCAGCAATGACATGTTGCTTAATAAATCAATGTGGAAGTGCGCTGCAAAATATGGGATAAGCTGGCTCAACCAGAACTAAATTGTCGTTGGTAATTACTTCTTGTATGTTTATTTACGTATAAAAGTTGATTTTCTTCGGGGTCAACCTAGCGAAGAAGTACGGTCGATGTGCATGGACATAAAATATCAGTGTACGTAACTAAAGTGAGTCATACTTTTGGAAACTTTTAATTTTTTTAGCAATATTTGGAGCCCGATCAACAGATGAGGTAAAATCATTCTCGATCTTTTGAAAACTGTGGTCGGTTTTTGTCTTTATGACATTTACTGTGCTGAAAGATGTGGGTGCTGTATAAACTCGGTGTAAGGCAGATTGGATCCATGTTATGATGAGCTTTCTAAACCCCAGACTTAGAAGATTTTAACATCAATAAGTATGTGTTCCGTAGTATGTTCCAACAGTACAGTTTCCTAGAACCTTCTGCAGCCAATAACATTATCTTGCGGATGCTGATGCACGCCTATTGGAGTTATTCATTATTTATTTCACAAAATCGAAACCTGCTTTCCAAAGGGACCAGTTATTACCACCGATCATTTCATGGTAGGACAACAAGCCACTGGAAGTGGAAGAAACAAATTTCTAACTTCGAAGGCCGTAGTTCAAGTAGGCCTGTTACACGCTGGGATGTCTGGTGGCCCCGATGGGTTATTTGCCAAACCCAGCTAGGAACTTGCTGATTAGAAAACAGGGTCTGTTTGAACACAAAAGGGCCGTATCTGGTTATTTTAAACAATCTAGTAATGATGTGGTTCTCACTCTGTTCAGATTTTTATTTATTCACTTATTAGTGCTCAACAATTAGTACTATTAGTTAGTAGTAGCAATAAATATGCTAGAGGCTGCTAAATGAGAGGTTGAGCCACGAAAAGTACCACAACTTTAATTCACCGGCCGCACAAACTGGTTAATTGAACCGCGCCCCGAAACATTGGAAAGTAATCGTGTTTTCCCCCAAAGAGGACCCATGACGTGGCTTAATGAAAAAAGTGCATTAGTTTGTCTCAATTTTTTGGGATTTGACAAATTCTTCAGTGTTAAAATAAACAGGATTTTTTCCAGTTATTTAAAGCCTTTTGAATTGAAGTTATTACTGGGTTTTGGTTGCGGTTAACGGTAAAGAATATGCCAAGCTGGTGAAGGTTTGTTATTCAGCCTTGAAACTTCTTCTGGTTGTCAATAGTAACGACAACACAAAATCTGGAAGAACAAAGAAGTATTGGCAGTAGGTCTCTGTGTCAATGTAAATGGTTTCTGGCATTTCTTTTAGACTGTTGTTTTACAAGGTCCTAACGTAAAAGTCACCGCCCAGTCAGTAATTTGACGAGCGAACCCATTTCCTGGATAGATTACTGTCAAGGTTAAGGATAAAGTCCACTGTACATTCCATCCGCAGGTGTGCAAAGCATCACAAGACTGTGTCCCTGTTCCATCTAAGGACGTTTATCCCAGATCCGTGACCTTAAATGATGAGGTTGTCGAGAACTGTCAGTTGATATTTATCTCCCATTCGGGTAAACCTCGTTAGACACAGTAGCATCAATGTACACTTCAGTGCGCCATCCAATGACCCAGATATACCTCAGAAGGCATGAGAATGACAAAGCGCATTCGTGCGAGTGTAAAGAATGCAAAGTACTACGGAGCTAAACAAGCACGAATGTTGATGTTATATTTATGTGGAAGTTAATATATTTATCTTGAAAAGTACTGAGCTGATTAATCTTTTTATCTGATATGACCAGCTGAATTTCGCTCAGGTATTGCTGTTTCCGTCAGAAGGATGAACTTGAACTGGATAGCCTCGGTGAGGTTAATATAATGATGCGTCTAATCTTCGCAAGGGTTTGGTTTCATGATATGAAGTGAAACACAAATGTGCTATGGGAAAATTTTTTCGAGATTCGAAACAGCATATTTAGAAGATAAATGGAATGACTTTAGATAGAAAGTAGTCGTGAGAAAGTACAAATATAAGTTGCCAACTTTGGTGAGTTCTTTTGCGTTCGAATAATCTGTAAGAATTTAACATTGCTTGACATCTGGAATGAGGTGCTATAACTGTTCGGTTTACGTGAGTGCCTTAACGCGTTGGCTTTCCGGGATGCCACGGGCCAATTTAACTCGAACTTATTGTGCCTGGGTAGTCTGAGCATAAATTGCGTGTTTACATGTGTGGGCTTATCGCGGAAATTTGTTTTGCCGAATATAGGTTTTGGCAATGTGCCAAACAGCTGGATTGGGGGAGATTAATTTTTGCCCTCACGCACAGCCCGTATCACCGCAAATAGCGCGATATTGTCTCTGAGTGATACGGAGAGACAGCTGATACGCTTTGCAGATATAATGTACCATGTCTTTCCCCTTGTTTACATAAAAGTAGGACAAATTCGTGGTTGACATGATTTTCTAATAGGCATGTTTTCAGAGGAATGTTTTCCAGTAGGAAATGTTTTACACTGTTTGGAAGCATATTGATGCATATGGATGCACGTAGGTTAGATTAGCAAAATAGATGTTCTTTGACTCAGGAATGATACCGAATTCCCTTTCAAATTTGAGACGAGATGAAAGGATATTAGCTGGAATGAGCTACAGGTCACAGAATATGGATAAGTTAGTTTTTGTGTAAGTTTCTTCTTCCGTTGAACCTGCCCATGTAGTGGTATAACATATACCGCACATAAGGCATTCGAAGATTTTGATCCTTACAAGTGTTCTGGTCAATTTGACTGGGTATCACAAAAGCACTTACGAATCAGCAGAACGTAGGAAATTATTAAGAAAATCGATAATCTAGTTCACTTTTGCTGGTTACGAGAGTTTGGATTTCTAGGTCTAAAGAGGAATCGGAATAGATGAGAAGGGATAAAGAGTTATATGGAGGGATTTCGTAGGCGAATTTCCAGCTAACTGCTTCATTCAAGGCATTCTAGTGACGAGCATCGCTTCCGTTAGAATCTCACTAAATGCTGACTCTTTGGACGGCGGCTGAATAAAGCATTTCAAAATGTGAGAAGTGCAGGGAGCTATTGATAGCTCGTAAAACTTGGTTTGGCGACTTCCCATGTGGTTGTGATCGAAGAATCAAACTACAACTGGACGGAAATGATTTTTTACTAAACAAGGAACGCGTACAGTTTGAGAAGCAATATTGCGATTACATAAATGTGCCTAACTTTCACTCACATGTGGATAGCCACCCGGATTAGTAGAACTTTTTACCTGGCAAGCATTCTCCCAATCTATTTGAATTACATCAAAGTAAGGGTGTATTCGTCGGCGCACTACATTTTACACTCCACTTTATGACACATGACATTTAAGTTTTTTTCGTTAACATGAATTCAGGTTAACCGGTATGATGAACAACGTTCGTGTGGAGTAGCAACCGTGCAGTTTCTTCAATAAACATATAATGTCATGAAAAATCACATTCACACAAGTAAAAATGACAAGACTGATTGAGGACGTCCTGGTGACTGACGTGAAATGAAGCAGCTGTGTCAAAAGTTAACAAACAGTTGCGTGGCATATGTAGGACCCTAGTTTTTGCTTACGGTGTAAAGCTTGTTTTACTGGTGTTTCCTACCATTTTATTAACGAAACGACCCTCTATCAGCCATCAGGATGTGCCCGGCAGCCGGTTTTAATACTACCATAAGGGACCAAAGGAGATTTGGCCCAAGGTATTTCCTTTGAGATTCTTCTGGCGATCTGTTCTGACCATCACAAATCGTACGAAGATATGAAATTTGTTCAGGACACTGTCTTGGACGCGTAAGGTCTCATTGAATAGAACCCAACCGTTTTTATGAATATTCGGTCAACCAACTACTGTGTGTTGAGTCACGTACAAGATATTAGAATGGTCTACACATTGTTAGGCTTACAAACCGCCATACTCTGAATAAATATTCACATACCTCAGTGGCTGCTTCCAACAGTGCTCCATGTTTCACAAGCAGTTCCACCACGTCCTTTTTTGACTTTTTGCTCGCAATATGAAGGGCAGTAAAGCCATTCTGAAAGTACAATTGAATACACTACTGATAACAGACGAACATTATTGTAGGCTTTCGCTGAGTGCACAGAAAACTTTATTTACTTAATCATCTGGTCAACTGCTATGAGCCTTTCGTGCTTTTCTTTTACGTGACTTTGTTTCCTTTTGATTCTCTGCATTCTTGTAGCTGAAATTTGATGACATAAACCTAGGTTCATGCGAAGCCAGCACGAACCTTAAAAGCTGCGACTTTCAGAAGTATACTTTCTTACTTTATTTATAAGCTTATGTGAGGAAAACTTTTCCTTTTGCTGATCAAACTTTCATTGTACAGAGAACAGTGTGGCTGTTGCTTCTACCAGGAAAATGTTCAGTGTTGTAGTCGAAGCACTGCTTGCCTGGCACTAAGCCCTACAGTGACGAAATCGCCTATTAGAAAGCGCATGAATTAGGCTGTAGTTTGTTTCCATTAGAATTCGTTTGCTTCCTGCATAAGACAAGATGAGCAGCTTCAAGTTGACAAACATCACGGATGAGATTGATACTACGGCCGATAGAGTGACACCTTGACATTTATTAAAATTGAATTAGCTGGTACGCTATTGGAGGCAAACTATGATTTCTCTTGACCACGGTATACGTAAACCACTCGAAAATAATAAGTGTGATAGTACTATTGGTGTATTTAACCAAAAAATTTACTCTGTTCAGTTTGAATCTGAACACTATCAAACTGGTGGGTGCTAGCATCCCTGCTTGATTCACCCAGATTATCTGATGAGTTTTTGTGTTGGACCTCGTCTTCGAATACTCACTGGGGTAAAAGCCGTTGTAAAATGGCTTCAAACAAGAGACTGAATGTTACTTACGTCCCGCGATCGTTGCCTTTGTACCCAGGGAGGCAGTAAGGAAGACCACAAAGAGGAAATCCGACAAGTTCGGTGCTGTTTCTCATGACGCGGCGATGGTTTAGGATTGGACGAAGAACTCGACGAAACTGAACTTGTGCACGCGCAAGGAATTTTCCCAATAAATTATTAAATTTTGTTAACCGCAAACTTTTGTTTCCAGTGCTATGATTTTTTAATGCAAGTTATCTCATGAAGAACCTAGGAGGTTTTCGGAGATGATGCAGTTTGAAGTGGTTCGTTTCAAGAAGTTATTGGACCGATTTTCAGAGGTATCAGGTGGCTGCTATTGGCACCAATAATGGAACCTCGTGTGAGCGTGAATTTCGCTGCTGCCACAGAGTTCTTAGCGCAGCATCTTGGAATAGTAAACAGCAACCGATTTTAGCAGGTGAGTGATAATAATGCAACCTAGTGAATCCATTCTATACGTTGTAGAATGTGTAGACGTACATCTCAATATAGTATAACTGTCACTACCCGTTTCACATCACCTGTTTTGAAGCCTCGTTTGCAACACGGCTTCGTACATTTTTCAACTAATCCTCGGTTCAAAAGGTATTCTGTTCGCATTTCAGACTACAGCTCAGGATCTGAACAGGTGCTGGGGTTGTCACTTTGGCGTAATTGATTGTCTGAACACAGAATGCTGCCATCGGTTTAATGAATATCTTAGTTTCTTAACTATAATCGTTGACTGTGAGACAGAAGTTGAGTGCTGTCAGTCACACTGGATTCCGCCTCAAAATGTTATTCACACGGAGAAAATTTCAGTAATACTAGTTCATGCAGACGATCAATCAGTTATGGATTGAAGTGGTGTTAATTGGAGACTACACCGAATTTTGCTAACTTTCTTGTTTAAAGTATACTTCACATGAAAATGTTGATCGAAAGCCCCCTTGCTTTTTAGATGAGTCTGATTTCTTCGCCGCAGTGAGACTAGGTCTTACCCTTAGCGTGACGGTTTGTGCTCCAGTTATCCACTGAGCTGTACAAGAGGATGATGCTGCCTCCCGCGAGGTTGGTCAATGGATAAAGGGATACAGTTTTTTGGCCCACCAGGTTAGAATAACTGTGGCAATTTATCCTTAAATGTTTTGGATTCTTAAGTTGACTTGGGATTAAATGTTTGAAGTCGGAGCATTGGTTAAAGACTGAAATCGTTCACCAGTCTAGGTTTAGGAGTGCGGTTATTTAGCCCAAATACAATCATGGAGTTATGATTGCTAGGATCGGCACAATTTACCAATGTATTACTGTTTGTGATGACGCGGACGATCTTGATGACGAGTATTTTTCTCGATATGATATTACTCGCATATTTGGTGGAAACTCCTGCAGGCCCACTATCGGTTTCTTCTTAGGACCAGTACGTGGTCCTACTCTTCAAAATTGAATCAGATGAAGAAATCGTAAATTCCAACTGAGTGTGTGTGTGTGTGCGTTTGTCCGATTATGATCGAGGAGAACCCAGGGACGCGGTGTTCGCGGTAATTCTTAAAAGGGAAAAAGCCGGTAGAGTGCTGTGTAAAAGTTTGCAGTAACTTTATGAGTAGTGTCATGCAGAAGCTGCTTTGGGTTTGTCTTAGCACGATCCCAAAGGCTGCATCAAAGGCGAATGTTGACACACAATGAGTTCGGAAGCGAACTTGAGAGAGTAGGTAGAAACAAGTTTGTGGGTGCTTCTCTATGGTCACCAGTGACCAGAATATTCATTCCGTGGTGGTCTTATTTAACATACACCTCGTCAAGCGAAGTTAGAATTGTACTCAGTTATCCACCGGCGAATGGTTGAAAACTTACCAATGCCCGAGCATTTACATTGCATTGTGCCTCCAACAGTGCCAGTGCCACATTCACACTTCCACAATGTGCTGCGACGTGCAGCGGAGTGAGGTAATCCTAAATGACAACAGAGGTAGCATTATGTGAGCACTAGTGTTAAAGTTGTTAGGCGAGTCAATCCGTGTGGTCTTGCTCAGATTACAAAAGTTTTGTTGTGGAATACAGACCACTTTGTTTGCGGTGTTTGAGAAAAGTCTGTAATTATGCGATGAGGGGACGTCAATATGACGAAGGACTAAAAAAACACATCACAAACTCCAAATCTGATTTGATTTTTCCACCGGCTTAACGTGCCATGTTTTATTGCCATCATTGTCGTTTTGTTTGTTTTTAAAAGATATTCTGTTGTGAGAGGAATTAGCTGGTTCAACACCTGATAAGATGAAGCCTGAATTCTTAAGCACCCCCCGAAAACCTGCGACATTCAGTCAAGAAATTACATTTTTTAAAGCTCGTATGCATCCTTGACCTTCAACCTTGGGATAATACATCTAATAGGAAGCGAACCAATGTAAATTAACTTTCACATACAGTGAAAGAGTGACAGTATTCAAGAAATGAAATTTGGCGGCCTTAGCATCCATGAAGTACCAACTGATATGTCCATTTGGCGGAAAGCTTAATATCTAAAAGTTATTGTTTAACACAAGATTGTTTCGAAGACAACAGCTAGAGGCCATGTTGGAAAACTGCCACCTAACATTTAGCAAAATTATTCTGGGTTTTCGTATTACTTTTAGGAGAAGCGTCTATTGCTGTTTCAGCTAGATAATATTTTGTTGATGCAGGGTTTAAGCAGTAATACTGGGACTTCGTGATAATGAGGTTGATTTTGTCAGCTAGTATGCTCATAGCACCATCCTGAAGAATATGGTACTTTCCGGTTCCCAATCCGTGGTGACCACTGGGCTGCTGTTGACTAACTAAACAGATGCAATTAGTGGTCACAAAATATTCAAGCAAAAAAATGGTTCATGAGAGTTTGGAAATATTCGACAGCTTTCAGCTCATATTTCATCTTGCAAGTAAAGTCAGTCTATAATAAGAACCCTCGGAGCTGCTTCATCCTTGTTGCAATTAATCAACAATGGACATCCCATGAACCCCGAAGGAGGTTTTGTAAACTGCAAACCCCTGGGTAGACGGCTTAACCACAGCCTTTCAACTCCGAGTTGTGGATCTGCAGTTTGAGTAATTCGTACTTTCTCTCGCAGTATTTTTCGCCACTGGCATGAAAGCAAAGCGCCTTGTATGAGTGGAATATAACTGAATTTTTAAAACCACGTGTACTGGAAGATTATATTTGCAGTCCCTAACAACATGAATGATGATGGTTTATGCATTCACAATTACCCTAGTTCTAGAACATGCGTGGCACTTACACCAGAGGGAACGCGTCTTCTGTACAAGGTTGTTTATATCCATACCGCCCCAATGTTATATGCAGCCCTTTTAAACATTCAACTTGGTATGTCAAACTTATGCATGATCGTATAAGCTTATGCTTCGCAAGCGGGAAAAAGATGACTGCTTGCTCGTTGTGCTGAGGTAGGCGGAATCAGGTTGGTCGGACACATTTTTTGATGTACGGTCATCTATTGTTTTTAACATAAGCTCATTGAGAGGATGTGCTAATTCGCACTCTAATCCAACTTCTGTTTGAGCTGAAGGTGAGCTACATCTGTAGACATACCGTTTAGAGTATAGTGAATGACCATAAGAACGTCCCTGAATAAGGCAAGCAACCAGATAGTGACTAGCTCATGGTGCCATGGTCAGAATGAACTGCAAATCCGGTCGTCAAGTACAAACAATCCTCCTCTGAGAGAATAGGCACTCAAGTTCACGAACGATCAAGGAATAAGACATCTTTATGGAAATCACAATGACTCCACAAATTATTTATCGGTTTTTTCCGTAACGCTGCGGGCAGCATAAGTTAAACCTACTAAATAAGCTTACTGTTAGAATGATTTTAGAAAACCATACATATGTGGTAGTGCACCGGGTTTGGCACTAACCTTCAAGGTTCTTATCCCAATTAAAACATAAGGTCTGAAAGTTGACTAATCGGCCACCGATAGATTTTCACTTGGGTACTCCAACCATGGTTTGAGTTCTTGCATCATAAACCACAAACGGTTGATGGGACTTCATAAATTTGAGACAGCACTTAGGATATCTACTTTACAAATTTACGAATTCTATACGATCCACCTAGGTAAGTATGTATTTTGATGCTAGTGTAAGAAGACTTAGCAACTTTCAGCTAGGTTTTGTGACTGATCCAAAGTGTGATTGGTTCGCACTTAGAGAGAATATAGCATCACTCATAGTTCAGCCGCGGAATCCATATTATGCGGTCACGTGTTGACTGGCTGCTCGGGTGACAAGTTCTCAGTTGGAAGTGTCACTAATAATCTAGGTTTTGTTTATTTATGGATTGTTGATGTTGCTAGTTGAGTCTTATTAGCTGCACACTGTTGGTCACAGTACACACTGTATTAATCAGATGCGTTCATGTTGTAGTACAAACATGATAGGTATGTCTGTTCCATGTGGCTCACTACTAACTATCTAATTTTGGTTTGGCGCAATGAATTCAGTGAACTACAGAGTGGGTACTTAGATTTAACTAGAAGCAAGACGGTTCCGTAGGTGTAAATGAATACAAATAGGGTGAGAATGAATATGGGGAATAAACATTTGCTGGTTGCCATTTTCAGTAAGAAGGTGAAATGCACCGATATGACCTGATTTGTTGAGTGAAGACATAATGCCATGCTGTCCGCTGTAAACTGAGTTCCGATCCCAGCCCAGAGGCATTTCACTGTAGAATTCCAACGGAATCAAGCTGTAAAATTGATTACTTATCAAGGAACACTTCCTTTACTGGGATACTCATCATCACAAATGTTTATGTGTGCACAGTACTTGCCGTTGTTTTTTCATTTACATTCGTGCACTTTGGGAGAGATAGGACTCATGTATTGAGGTTGCACCCGGCAAGCGAATGCATCCTACTCTGAAGGCACGTTACAAGCAAAATATAAAGGTTATGATAACCGTCGCAAAACTAACAATACTGAGGATAGGCTTCTGGACAAGTATATACACCAGCAAAGATGTAAATGATTGGAATGAAGTTGAATACCTGTTTGATGCCCCTCATCCACTTATTTTTTATTAAAAAAAATGCGGACATACAAAAATTAAGTCACTGATAACTTATACAATAGGCTCTAATTTACACAGAAATCAAGGATATTTTTGACTTATTGCAGTGATGCTCAAAACCATATATTTTAACCAAATACGTTTCTATACGTACCAGCAAAAAATTGCAGCTAATCAAACACCGGTAGGCTTGGCCAGCTTTGGGATAAAAATACTTTTATTTCAAATTTGCCGAAGAGAGCCTAATTAAAAAAGAATCCAAAATCAAGCTAAGCTGATATTTGGCAAATCCGGGAAAAAACTAATCATATAGTCAGCAACCAAATCATTGAGTCGTCACGTCCATTGTAGAGACTTTGTTTCCTCGATCAACCGTTTAACCAGGAATCTCTGGTTGTTAGCACTAGAACGGTGATTGCACCCGTTTTCATTTATTTCCCTGCCATTTGGAAATCAGTGTTAAAAGTTGACCCATAGGAATGTTGAGTAGCTCTGTAGACCAAATTGATTAAATATGTCTGAATGTGTAACATCATGAGGTACAAACCACGGAGGAGATCTCGGTTTAAGTAACTAAGGGAATAACTAGAAAAGCGATACAACGATACAGAGATTCACTAGAATTCGAGCGAATTGAAAGATCTGTCCTTATTGGTCCTCACCCGGGACAGGTGCGTTTTCGTATGACTGTGATAGTAAAACTGAGTAGCGACCTAGAGTTTACCAGCTAATCGATATACACTCCGAGGTTGCACGTTCTTTGCCCAGCTTCCCCTTCAACGACATAACGGTAAATTTTGTATTTTAGACTAAAACTCGTGATGGATTATAAAGATAATAAGCAAGTAAATAAGTGAGTAGGTGAGTTAGTAATTGAATGAGTGAGTAAGTGAGTAATTAAGTAAGCAAGTAAGTGGGAAAATAAGATCCCCATTCAGGGTTTCTGATACAGAACGATCCTTTCTATATGCGAGGATCTCTACACTGGAAACTACAAACGTTCCCATGCAACCTGATCACATTGATGCCTGATCAAAAGTGAACCGCAGAGAATTAGGTAAAGGTATCATAAAATTAGAACGTCCGATGTTTCCTAATTACAGATGCTTTTTATATCTCCTTATAAAGAAATACTGTGAGTGGATTTTGATCCACATTTAGTTTCCTCCATAAACTTGTTATTAAGTGAAACCATGAACATCCACCTCCGTTTCTCGTTTCAAAGTATACATGAACAGTCACTGGCTATCCATGGTGTCTCTAGAATACCAATGGAAATGGACTGACTCTCAAGGTTAAAACGTAATGATTAGAAAGTTCTCTGTGTTTTGCTGTTTTACTGGAGATCCCTTGGGTTTAGCTCCAAAGATTTTTACAGTCCCTTCTGTCTGATTGCAGAGAATGGTTGCTTTTAATCCCTGTGTGACTCACTAAACTCACTGACTGCTAGATTAAATTAAACTGACTATGTGTGGATAGACAAGGCGGGGAGAAAACACTCCGTTTACCATGGGAGGCTGGAAACCATGGTGACTATCAACGAGACCGATCAATTAGAGCACACCTCGTTACCGTTTTTGTTTACACGGTTGCTAGTGCTTCTACCAGGCTGCTAACTGTTGCCAGGTTGAAAAGGAGGCGTGATAGACAATTCTGAATTTCCTGGGATGCATTGGACTTGTAATGTTGAAAGCAGACATTCTATCACAGAGAAAATGTGACAGTGCATAATGCCCAAGAGACTGGAAGTACGTCCTGTTTACAAGTCTGTAGATTTTGCACTCTCTACTTTTGAAGAATATGTACCTCCCAAGGGGTGTAGTTTTATTGTGGTGCAATCAAGGAAGGATAATTTTTCTTGCAGTGCTCATAGTCCCCAGAACCCCAAGATATGCATTTAAGTGAGCAGTTAAATGAATTACACAGATTCCTGTGTTTGAGCCATCTGTGGCGAGAATGAATGGACATTGTGAGTGTTCGTTAATAAACAGTTATTTCAGTGTTTCTGGGGGCTTGTTTTCTGTACATTACCTGGCCACTTGTGCACTGCATCCGAATAATGAACAACCGTTAGGTGCGTGGCTGAATGGTACATCTGCAGTCACAGTAAGGTTGTGAGCACTAATTAATTCAGTCAGGTAACTTGTACGGGCAAAATTGTGAAGTGAGGCAAATTGACTTCGCATAGTCTTTTGGTACCCAAGAAACATGAAAATTTAATCGATTGATGATTTGCTTGTAGATCTCAGCCTCAGTGGTGGTCAAACAATCGAGAGCCGTTTTCCAAGGTTAACACGAAAAACGGTGCTATCCATGGTGAATCACATTGCCTTGCTAACAAGTCAGAGCCCGTGTGTACACTTTCAGCTGGTATTCAGCAATGAAAAATAGTGAGATTGGTTAAATAGCTGCCTGAGCACATAGACACGATCAGTCTGATGCAGATGACTGCAGATTTAGAACACATTTGCCGTTGAATAAGATACCCCAAGAAAGGAAACAACACAACATGGATAGAGCACATGGTAGGGTTGAACAGTGGAAGGGCGAAACCAACTTATAGTTCTCACTAAAGAGTTCCGAAAAGGCTCTAGTAAACAAGCCAGATTTTTCAGATGTCTGTAATAATAACCATGACGTTCAGTTTTTATGAATACAGGGTGGAATTGCACCGGGTTAGGTTATTTTACTTCTATCCTACATTTCACAACCGTGACATTCAGGATAACTTTCATAAGTTTGACAACGAATCCTACCTCCCTAGGAGACAAACCAGTAATTATTTGTGTGTAGATACCTGTATAGCAAACAAGTACAATTTTAAACACATACTTACCACCGTGATGGCATCTGGATTTGCACCAGCACGTAGCAATAGGCGAGCGACTTTTTCGTGATCTCCTTGAGCACACATATGCAGAGGAGTTAACTCATTCTGAAAACAGAGCAGGGTGATTTCGGAAGTAAATTGGTTATTATGCTGTGGTATTCGGATTGCTGCGCATAATTCAGTTGATCTTCATAAGTATTGTGGTGGCTGTATGGTTGAGCTTGATCATCTCATTGTGTTCCCAATTAGGCCGATAAAAACACTGTTGTGATTAGGCTGTCTGCACAGAATTAGGGTTTGAATTGAAAACCACCCAAATGAGAAAACGCTGTTTCAAGTCCTCTGTCCATAGTAAAAAGAACAGCGCCACGTTGTTTGACAATATTTTGCATACAATGTGGTAAGCTTTTTCTCAGTGTAACGTTCGTCATGTCAGTGTTATTCCCGGTCAGTTGTATTCAAACTGATCTGGTGTTATCACGCCAAAGTAGCAGTGGTTACCCTGCCGGAAGAGAACTGCCGTCCAGCTGTTACAAATATGTAAAAGCCTAACTTAAGCTTGCGCACAATCATTTCCTCTCATTCCCTATTTTCGATCCTAACCAGCTCTTGCACATTAAAGAACAGTTACTCTCAAAGACAATTAGAGTTAATTCATAAAAACTATATCTCAATATTTTGTATTCAGCCTAACGTTAGTATTTGCGCTGTTTTAGAGACAATTTTGAAGCAGACCTTTCGCATTTGAGGGACGCTGACAGTGAGTGTTATGGGAAGGTGATACATCTCCGATGACTCACTTTTGTTTTCAGGCCGACGTTCGCTCCCGCTTTGAGCAGTGTCTCCACAACATCCCTATGCCCTGATCGTGCTGCGCAGTGTAGCGGTGACAAACCATCTCGCGTCCGCGCATCTATTTCTGCACCACAGCTAAGCAGCTGCTCGACCAATTCGTTTTTTCCCCACTTGGACGCGATATGCAATGGTGTGATAGAATTCTGAAGGCAGGAATTTACGTGAAAACGTGAAACAAAAGCGGGATAAAAAGCTCCGTAAGGATGCATTCAACATAGATCCTAGTGATTCCCTTCTACACTTAAAGAATGGTATAACGTGGAATCCAATTCCAGACTTCGACCCTAACACGCGCTAAGAGGAAAGTAAATATATCTTACAATAATCAGATTAGAAATCTGATGCACTTGCGGCGATAATCAAAGGTGGTTCCTAATCACTAAGCCCTCCAATGATTATTTAACCCAATTTTTTTTGCCTTCGCTAAACTGGCTATAAAACAAAGTTCAATAAAGGAGGACTACTTTTCATGTTTCAAAGTAAACGTGAATGCTTTCGATGACTGACCTTTGCAGCATAATTGACATTTGCACCACGCTGAAGCAGGAGCTTTGCAATACCGGAATTGCCGTAATGAGCAGCGATGTGAAGCGGTGTGAAACCACTCTGTCGATTGGAAAAAAACACGGAAATCAGTGAATCAACACTCATTAGTAGCGGGCAGTGGCAGATATAGGATTAAACTTTTCGGCTTGCTTACAGCATAAATAGTTTTATTTAAGGAATTAAAGCATTTAGCAAAGTCTAAAAAATAGATTGTGGGAAACCTGGTTGCGTAGTTTGTCCGAACTCAGGTGTACTTCATACACCAATTCGGCTTACAGGTTTGGCCAGCTTACTTAGAGATAACCGTAGTACTTTATGCCTTCACGCTCAGCAGCCTAACGATCAAAGGGGATTTTGAAGTATTTTTTTCCTATCTTCATTACCGGCGCGAAGTCTGGGAACGAAAGGAAATAATTTGTTTTTCCGGTCCTGTAAACGTTGCCGATGAACCTTAGGTCTATTAGAATAAGTGCACCAACCACGCAGAACTGCCCTTACTATCATCATCTGGGGTGAACATTTTAATTGCCACATCAGCAAACGTAACGCACGTTGAAGATGTGTTCAATCGAAATCAGCGTACATGCAATGTTAAAAGTACCATGACCACAACAGCCTGTACCGAAAAATTTGCACCTATGGAACCTGAAACATCGAAGAAAAACACCATTTTCATCGACAATGCGGGGAGCTTCACTTACATCCTACCAAGGCGGCTAGCTCAGACCATTGACTTACCGTGGATGCATGGTCTACATTGACTTCCGGGTTATTCAGCAATAGGGTTGCCGAGTGAATGTCATTCTTTTTTGCAGCGATGTGCAATGCCGGCAGCCGAGTTTTTCCGCGGGAATCGCGCTCCAATAAAACAGCGACAATGCGCTCATGTCCTTGTTGCAAAGCCACCGCTAGTGGACTGAAACCATCCTGTTTTGTCGAGTAAAAACGAAGGCAGTAGAGTTTTGATGATCGAAATAGGTTATGGAAGACGAATTCATGTGAAATCTAGCCAATTTGACCCAGTAACTACTTTGATTTGTTGTCCTCGAATAAATGCTAACGACTGAATAATGATTATGCAAGGTTGAAGACAAGTTGTATGCCGACCGTATATATGAGGACCGTAATTCCATTTCTGTTAAGCATGCGCGTGTGATAGAAAAATTCAACCATACTTGTGGTTTTTTGTTCTAACGATAAAAGCCACAAATTATGGCAGTAGTGCCTACGAAAATTTCCAGCGCGTCAGGGACCCCATCTTAAGCACTAAGAAAATTTTCTGGCCAAAGATCAAGTATTTTTAGTAGTAAACTGTAAACCGACGATGTATGTGAGTTTCGGGTTGGCCACTTGCGCTGGCTAACTGGGGGGAGCCATTAGTTGAAGAGTTCATGGGTCTTTCATACATCCCACAGTTTGCGATTACGACTTTTTCGAATTGGTTAAAAAGCGCAGCAAAGATTGTATGTCGGAATCAAAACTTCCAATGTAGACCGGGGGCTGAATTTCCCATTTTCCAAGAACTTAAGTTCGAGGGGTTTCTAGGTAGAGCGAAGTACTTGTTTTAGAATTATGTTAATGATGAATACTGACCATTTTACAAAAGTAAATATTTAAGTATGAAGTGTACCTGTTTTCTTCTAAGGCTACAACAAGTAAACAGACATCTATGGCGGAAAGAACTAGGAAATTTGCGCGAAATTAAGTCGCAACCTAAACCAAAAGTGATAGCGCAAGTTTCGAAATCAAAGATAACGTATACGTCACAATAACCTCCTTCACTAACTAATCACCCGAAGGAAAATATCCTGCTAAAATAATCAACGCGGGCACGTGACATTTTACTGCAATTTAAACAGACGGTTTATTATTCGACAGAAAAGAATTGTTTGATTTATACAACGGAGAAAACGTGCCCTACCGGAGATATATCTAGACAGAGTTACTTATTCGCAACAAAAGACATAGGCAGCAAAATTCCAAAAGCTGGGATCCTGATGGTAGCAATTTATCACAGCGGGTTATGTGCCACCCAATTGAGAATGACAAAATTCAGGCATGCTTGCTAAGTTACGTTCAACAGACTCATCTCCTTTGACCAGATTGCTGTTCATCCTGCATGTAAGTTGCATTTGGTTTGGTGGTCAGTAGCTCAAAGAAGCAAATTCGTGGAAATAACCCTTATTACTGAAGGCCATTTATCATTGTCAAATGATTAGCCACAAAATTTCTAGGTACTTTCATTGAACTTAGTATTAGTAGAATACTTTCAGTGGACCCTGCTCAGAAAATCTTATTGCACTGTCATTAGTTGGTAGAATGGTGATTGTGAATATCACACTGGGGGGAGACGACATTCAAAATACTCCCTGTAGATATGACTGTCATTACTGGAGCTTTCACATGATGGTAAACGGATAGCATTTCGAGTATTTCTTTCTGTCTAAAATTTTCAGGCTTTCGATGTCACTCAAGCCGTTTTGGATGCTTTCTCACCCAATTTACTGAGAAATATCTTGGCTGCAGGTCGTGATAGAATCGAATATTTAGCCGTGAACAAAAATAGCCGTTTTTGTTGGCCACTAGTACTGAAACTCCTAGCAAGGAAAGTGATAAGCGAAACAGTTTGCAAGCTATTTAGTATTGTCAGTTCGAGTCAATCCAACAACTGCGGCCATCTTACTATGCAGTAGACAGCCCTCATTTATAAACGAAAAGTGGCGTTGTTCAGCGAGCAGATGTCCGTCAATTATTGTACACGACGGGACTTTACGAGCCTTAGGTTTACAGTGTACTAGTGGTAGCGGTTTACCATATTTTTGGGAGTTTCTGAACACGTTTTACTCTACCTCATTCCAGACACCATTGCCTACAAGAAGTCAATTATCCATTATAAATATCGATAACCATGTTCACTAATGCACTTAAATAGTACACGTTATAGAGGCAAAGTTCCTGATGATTTAGTGGGTCTATGTGACCCTCATCTCAAACAGTACATTTTGTTTTTGCATTAAAAGACTTCATATGAGCTACTGTACGTGAAGGGGCTCCTGCGTACGAATAAATCTCTAGTGCTTGGCCAAAAAACCTCATCCGATTCATATATTCCAACAATATTTTGCTGAAAATTTCCTGCACAAAAATCCATTTTCCTTTGTTTTTCTAACCTTTTATATAAAAGCCAGGTAAAACCGGGATTATAAACCATTTGCTTGTGTGAATAATCATAAAATTCGTTCGGTTATTGGTTGTTGTCGCATTTTTTCTGAATACGCCATGTTAGGGTTTGTGAGATCACGTTTGTTTGTGCCAGAAGTGTTATGATTAGCGCATTAAAAATATCTCGATGATGTACCAGCCATTTATGCCACAACTAGTGGGTTCTCATCATCAACCCTTTTTTACTGGAAAATCCAAGAAAGTTTGTGGACGCCTTTCCTAGCACATTTTGTAATTTTCAAGGGGGTTGTTTCATACCAAAATACTACCATATAAAAAGGCAGTCCTGAGAACCACAACTTACCTCAGTAGACAAAGCGGGGTTCGCTGAGTGATTCAACAACAAATTAACAACCTCGACGTGATTTTCTTGCGCAGCCATATACAACGGAGTGAATCCATTCTGTACAGGGGATCGCAAGGGTTACATGAGGAAATATTGAAAGGTAGTCAGACGAAATTTGAGTGAAATGCTAAGCTAGGCAGAAGACTCAGGGTCAACACGTATCCGCACAAGCAACGCACACGGTGTCTGTAAGCAACAATGCTCTGACACCAATTTACCGGATGAATCAACCAATCCCCTGATAAGATTGTTCTGATAGTCTGTGGGATAAAATAATGACAAATCAATTGTGGTGTTGTGCGCTCAGGTTAACTGGCCGACATACAAAGTAGTACACTGTCGGGTATCCGTTTGTGTGTGTGTGTACAAATGCATGTTTGCCTAGAGGCTCAAATGTCATTCTGCTTAAGTTTTGTAGCCCAGTCTGTCGTATTATTATTGTATGCATGCTTCTCAAGTTGAACTTGAGAATGTCACACCCTCTCGTTTAGACCGCACTGTGTTTTCTGTTGACGAACAATCATCGGTCAATCAAACATTTGAGTCAAACACACTGGTGGTCAGATTTCTTCGCGGTTCAATCATAAAAAACTGGAAATATTATTGAAAAGCTTAGAAAACACACAGGTGGTTTAAACACTATGTTAAGTTATGCTAAAGGTTTTCTCATCAGACGATAGTTTGGTGTGTATCACCTCAAAATCTACATAGACGGAAGTGGAGGGAAATTTGTTGTTAATGTGGTGGAATATTGGTAGCTCGGGTATATTGGTTGTTAATTGATCAGGTGACTGTTGATTTGTTCGCCGAGCTTGGCATCTTCAGTGCGCTAAAGACGTCTCCTTGGATGGTGGTGAAACGTTTGCAAATCTATATCCAAGCTCGTCGAACAGATCAACAAACACCTGATCAATTGCCAAGGAAAATTTGTTTCACATAGCAAGTTCCATCTCTGAGTTAACACAACATTTAAATAACTGTATAACGTTAACATAATCAACGCAAGACGCAGGTCGATATTAGGAGCCAAACTGCATAAACCCATCAAGGTTGCCATACCAACAAACAGTGGCTGTTGATGGATTATTTTTTGCATCCATTCTCTGTGTCCGAATAAGAAGGATCTTCTAATAAAGATGCCCATTTATATCGCTGAGGACATATCGCACAGAGATGACTTAGACAGCTGTGAATATGGATATGATGTCTGAGGTAGTTCAGTGACATATCTGACAGAGGATAATATCGATGGCCCTAAAAATAGCCACAGGGACCATGCAAGTGCAAGGACACGACGCATTCAGGAATTCATCAGGGAAGGAAACCAATATTATACTGTCAGCAGATAGAAGCAAATCGTGGTGATTTTTTACACATCACGACTCCATTGTGGAATGAAGGAAACTATGATAAATGAGCTCCGTGGATACTGATTTGGCACAGTCTTATCGTTTTCCGAAACTGTATAATGAACGAGCTGCATGTCACAACCATGGAACTCCAGCATACACTGCAAAGGAAAATTAAGGCATCTGCACACCAAACCAAGATGCACAGTAAACAATAATGGACAATTTATAACTAATTTTTTCAACTCTAATATAGACGGTAACGAGATTATTTTTGAGTTTAGCGTCACTGGCCTGCTCACACCGACTATAGTGGACTTATCAAGGTGACCATGGCTGAATAAATTAAAAAGAACCCAAATGTGAAAGAAACAATGAAATCAGAAGGTAGGTGCAGACCTGAAAATCTGTGCATCGCTACGCACTTCAAATTTGTGGCACAAGATTGCAGATGGCTGAAAGATTCCAACCGATTTTCAGATTCATGGTCAAAGTAGTATGGCTGAGTTTGGAAAGCATTGCTCCACCTCTCACACACCAAACACATACTAAGTTACCACGACAACCGCTCTGTGAACAACAGACTGAATTGTATTCACATACTTTTTGGAGAGCAAAGACACATGGAGCGAGACGTAGACAGAAAGTGGAAAATTACGTGTTTTGTTGTGTACATTAGATCAAAGGATGTTCTGAAAACCCCATCAGGAACATAGAGAAGACAACGTTATCGAGGTATAGGAAACTGTGAATCAAATAAATCACCAGGCAGTTAGTCCACACCTCAAGGGTTTGTCGGAATTTACAGAAAACCTCTCAACCCAGAAGAATCTTGGAACCTCACAAACCAGTTTCCAAGTTGAAGAAATTGATTTAAGGAATGTATATATACGGGAAACCATATCGTGAAGCAAAGCAACTCCACAGACGGCAATGAAAAGTAAGCTAGACATGGATACTGATGCATAATGCAACTATCACAAGGCGCGAACCACTGTCTCTTGTTATCATAAATGGAGGTCATGATTTACATAAGCTTAATGTGGAAAGTAAAAGAAAATCGCTCCTTTGAAATTCAAGACAAAATGTTTTTGTAGCATGAAGCACCACAAACAATTGAGTCACACTGAAATCGACCTGTCTGTAAATCAGTAGGCGAATGACCACTGAATTGGCAACCAAATAGAAGTCCCAATGGAGAACCCGAGAGATCAGGTCTGACGGTCCCGTAGACCGCAGTCAATCTGGAGAGAGTTAGCTCAACATGGCCACAGGAATTCTCAACACATTCCTAATAGAAGCAGCCAAGCTCATGATCCGGACATTTCCACACATTGCTCATCACCACTCACAATGGACTAAGCGAGCCAGCTCTGAAATGAACGCCTGTGACCAAATTGTCCAGCACGCCAGAGACCCCACCCAACTGACATGTTTAACCTGTTAGCTGTCGAAAATCGTCTTACTACAACTGACTGGTTGTGCTCGAGGAAATCAGCTTCCTTGTGTCTAACTTCAGAACTCGCAATTGATTGATGCACACCACCGCATATTCAAACCTCCCAAAATTTCGAGAACTCGATTCATCTGGAGGAACTTTAACTGTTAACTTGAGTAACCACAAAACAAGTCTGAATATGAGCACATTTATACGTTTAGGGGTCCATCTTTAACGCAATAAGTCTTCCAAGTGCAACCAACAAGCGTGCGATAATTTCTATCAGTTATATAACTTTTTGAGAACTCAAAATTATGCCACGTTCACCCTGCTCACTGGTTTCTTACAAGCGTTTTGCAAAGCAGTGCAATCTAAAAAGCGCATGCAGCACGACAAAAATCCACGGGTGGAGCTCCATAACACTCCTTTACGTAAATCCATATGTGACATCATGGCGTTTACTGAAATGAAAAGTTTTGTTGCGTCGATATATTTCCCTACTACGAATATGAATCAGGTGACTTAAGAAATCATCAAAACCTTGCAGCTTACCACAGCTACTGTGTGAAAAGGACCGTTTTCTATTTTCACATAACCAGAAATAGTGGATCCTGCCGGAACTCGCAATTCGAGTCATTCAGAATTTATAGAACTGACCTAATCTCAGTTAAAATTACAAACGTTTGTAAGTTTTGATGTGTCACGTCACGTTTGACGTTATAAAATTAATGAATCAACAACATTTGAGAAATAGATACACTTTGATTCCAGGTCGATGAGGGTGCAACAATTCTCTGTAGTCTACAGCATGCGTAAATGCTTTGATGAGCAGACGTGAGCATTGGGTCATGAAAATTAGAGTTATGAACAACTGATTAGCTGCTCATTAGTATGCCAATTGGATATTTTTTCAGAAAAACCCAGATAATTAGGCATTCCTTAGTTAATTAGCCCTATTGGGTGATCGATCGTTCACTGTTTGAGCCCATAGATTGCACTCCGAAAATTAGCTAGAGCCATTCGTAATATGTAGGTGGTTCAGTTGTTAACGTAACCTGTCAGGATGTCAAATTCTTAAGACTCTTAAAATCTTCCAAAAGAGCGGTTCACTTGCGATCAACAGTCTAATTTGTTGTAGCTTTACTAAGAGTCTTTTCGCAATCATCGTCAAAATATTCAAGCGTATGAGACTGTCTTCGAAATTACTTCTTTCCAAGTCACTTAGAGATGAAGAAAATGTTTTGCGCCAAAACAACGGAATTTTAAACGTGGGATTTAACCGGATGGTTTTTAAATTAGGTGTTGGGGCTTTGAACTGTAGAGACATGAATCACTTTGGTAATAATAGTGGGATCACCGGAAGCTGAGCATACTTACATAACCTATCGTTAAGGTCGAATTTTGGATTCTTTTGAAAGGTTTTGGGTAATCAGTTCAAGCTGATTAGTTATTATTGGACTAGATTTTTCTCTTTTTTCCCTTTAAAGCTACCAAGGCTAGTTAGTATAGTAATGCTGCGTGCCCTATCGGTAGTCATTGGCTGCTCATCTAGCTCATCATCGAGCAGAATATTTTTTAGGGAGGTTTTGAAATTACTATGATCAGATGCCCCGAGTCCTAATCCAGATATACAACACAGTATTGTATAGACAAAAATTTAAATGACCATAAAGCGAAGATTTATGCGAACCATAAAACAGTAGTATATCTGGCACTGACTTATTCCGGTGAATTTAAATTTCCGTCCCCTGAGTACACTAGGGGATCGATCACCACTCGGTACATTTGTCAGCTGACAGCAATGGTTTGCATTTAAGAAACCCAAATTTCCTTCCTATCCATAATCAGTTTGCCCTTCGGACAAGAAAACGGTATGGTGGGCGAGATCATGGTACTCATTCACTCGGGAGATAATGCTACTTGGACGCGAGTACTAGGAAAAGTAGATAGAAAATGGTTGTCCTATTTCGCGTAAAGAACAGCACACACTTTTAAAGTAGAGAGATGAGATAATTTAGCGGGGTCGAGTTAACATAAGTGAGGGGTTTCCAAGACCAATTGTTCTTAGAAACCCTTCGACAGCCCACGGTCAATTTCATCATTCTTCACACTCACCACATGGACATAGTCCTGAGGTTTGCGTCAAACTTATGCTTTATTTGAACTCAAAGTGAACGAAATTTTTAAATCATATTCCCTTGCACAACAATCTCGCTTGACAGAAGAGTTAACTGAATCGAAGCTGAATCTCTCAATTATAGTTTACTTAAAGAAGCACTGGTGACGTGGACTTTTGTGGCACGTTCAGGTGGGATTTGTTTGAAATCAGTGTAACATTTCGTAAAATGTCTAACCAGTTTAGCCGCAGACGCTACCTTCAGTTTACTGTGGCGTGATAAAACTTGTGCTAACACTTCATCTGAGATTTGCGTACAATTTCCCCTCAAATCCTGGATAAATTACTGCACTTCAGTGGGTATCGTACCAGTCACTAAAGTGACGCTGGTTGAATAACAAACACAATTATTAGTCTCTTAGCGGGCGAAAATCATGTTGACAGTTGAACACAGTACAGACAACTTCATTCGGCGCTTGACTGCAGCTGTCGTCCATGACCCGTCGTCGTCGACGCAATTCAGCGCTACTCGTGGTTCAGTTGAAATGAACAATAACTGACGCGATGGATGAATGATGTATCTGAGAGGACTGCTCTGGGAGCCATTCATCTATTGGCCACATCATGTGAATCCATTGACTGAGGGACGTGAGGGGCTCTATCATGTGTAAATACGAGTTAATGACACAGTTGATTAGCCTCTTGTAACCGAGCGGTTTATTGTTCAACTACCTGTTGGGAATCTGAGGTTTTAAACCATCGTGGATATTCAGGAGTTGCAAACTTCCGGTTTTTCTTAAGAACAGCAAAGTAGCTGTAAATGCTACTATTTTAGCGTAGATTTAAATCACTTGGTGGAGAAGTTCAAATAGAAGCGCAAGTGGCAACTAAGCTGAGAACATCTCAATTTGGAAGTTGAATCCCCCAACTGGGGGACCACTATTATTTATTCAGTTCAGATTGGCTACGATTCATAAGTACGATGATTTGTGCCAGATCTTGTGAGCTGGTCATTTGTTATAAAAGTGAAAACTTGAATTCAGTTTCCAAATACTTGGAAATAATGGACCGCATGCACCATTCTTATCTCGCAGTCTATTTCTGTGCTTATAGAGGACCATTTGTTTTCTACTAACTTCACAGCTAACACATAGTCATTCTTCATTGATTGATTTATTGAACTGGTTGTGTAGAGTGTTTAAGCGAGCATTCGCGTCACTTCACATCACCGTGTTTTGTACGCACACGCTTGTTCTTGAGGCATCACAGAGAGGCTGTTCCTCGTGTCGTATTCCTGCGGTGCACAATTCTGCGCAGAAGGTACAGTGAAATCGATGTGATATAATGTTTCCTTTCCTACCAAGTTTTTTACATGTAGCACGACAGTGTATCTGCAGATTTCACTATCCATAGCTTGTGACTCCAAACATCGAACAATTGGGCGGATGCAGAATACAGCAAGTATTTCATGTGTGCGTACCTGACTTATATTAGGTTGCCAGCTTAGATGAAAAGTGCTTTCCTCCTTCCAAAATTGTGTAAAGTTTCCTGTCAGAAAATCCCAGTTTTGAAACGGGTTTGCCGTGGAAAAATTTTCGAAACCGTACACAATCTTTGTTAATACTGAGTTCAGCAATTCGCCAATAGTGGAACAAAACAGTCGAGCGTAGAGTGAACCACTACACAGCTCCTTCGACACGTTATAATATGGCTGTCAAATAGGTGGACTACAACAGAAGAGATACTGGCATTCTAAGCTTGACTAACCCCCTTAATTAGATTTTCTTCATTTAGGAACTGTGAAGATTGATGTTGCAAGATTATCGATTTTGTGAACAAAAATAGGGAAACAAAACTTAAATGTGTATCCTTATGTTATCCTATCACCTGTGGATCACCTAATCATTTCTGGATGAGATTTCCAGACACGTTTTCGTCAAGAAATAAATGAAGGCAGAAACCAAGTTTGTTTTCTTTGGGTAAATTGTCATGAAAAACAAAATTTTTTGGCAATCCTCTAACGTATTGCGCCTTACGCGAGTATTTTGCGCCGATTATTCCTCATGGACAAAACTACTGAAAAGTAAAATGCTTTCTCGGTAGTTTCAATGGATATCTACTGCGCGGAAAATACTAAGAAAAATCAATCCACAACAGTACCGTCGACCACGCGGTCTTGTTTTTTCCTTGCCACTAATGTCATTTACCGCACCAAAAGCCGTTCATTTTTTAGGCCTTTTTCTATCCATATACTGTTGATATGCTACGTACATGTCTTTAGTTAAATTCTCATGCGTTTGTATTCAAGGAAGAATTTGAATCATGCGGTTTAAGCGCTTCCCTTATACGAGAGGGCAATGAGAGTGGTCCGGCGCTAAATGCCAAGCCCGGTTAAAAAATTGGGATTGAGACAAGGCTTATTGATTTTCTGATTTACAAACCTAACCAAAAATGCATCGACAAAAGCACCATTCTTTGGTTTCCGAGTGAAATGAATTTCCAAGTTCTTTGTGTTTTATTTATTTGTGATGTGTCACTGCATGAGGACTGACCCACTCTCCGCCCACTAACTGAATTATGAAATATGGTTACCGGTAGGTTATCTTTGCAGCTATCCGGAAAACGGAACATTTTCTTCCTTGTCCGAGCATTGTTTACCGTGGTCAACTTGTTTGTTGATGGTCCACCTCTGGCTATTCTTTGTTTGCTCAAAATTTCAAAAACAAAGTGGGAGAAGGAAGCACACAAGACCTACTTGAGATTGGCAGTTGACGTCCGCACCGAATTCGATCAATAGCTTGACAATTTCCAGGTGACCAGCAAGGCTGGCAACATGCAAGGCGGTATTTCCTTTTTTGGTAGCTGCATGCACATTGGCGCCCCGTTTGAGCAACTCATGCACAACTTCTGTATGTGCCTCTTTCGCTGCCAAATGTAAAGCTGTCAAACCGTTCTGATTAAACAACGAAAAGGGAACAATATATCAAAATGGATTTCAGTTTTTAAAAATCACACAGTAAAGGCGTTATTTGTTAGCTTATTTTAGGCAAAAATTGAATGGCCAAGCAAAGTAGAATAGCGGATAGTTCGACCTGCAATAAAACATTTCTGGAGAAGTAGGGGATTTTGTGCAATCAACTCAGGAGGGCAAATGTGGGTAAAAATGAGTGATTGTGTTTTACACAAAGGCAACCCTAATATCTTTTCTAGTCTCACCACCACTGAAGATAATAAAGCGGTAAATGATCCGTGGTAGCCTCGAAGCAGACTTTTGGTTGAATAGCTTCGATCGTATGTAAGGAATGACTGTGGCAGTTGGTAACAAGAATCATGCTTAATAGCATGTGCATACCTGCATTAACTTGTTCCTGTCTAATTGGATAGATGATTAGGACTTTGAACACGACCGAGCGAATACTGTAATTTCCGTAGAAAATTAAGGCGGTTCTAAATGACCCCTAAACCATTAATTACCAATCTTATCATCCTGGATGATCACGGATACGTAAAAATGATAAGCATGGATTGAATGTGGAGAAACTTGCTTCAACTGGCCCTCCGTCGGAGATACTTGTGCGAATATCAGTTCTTTACGCCAGATCTCACAGGTGTCCCAAGAAGTAAGGCAAAGATAATTACAACACACACAGAAATTGATTGTTCGGTAGATGGGTTTCAATTTCATCGGTAATGCTTATCACCCAGGCGCAGATACGTAAGTGTAACCGCGCTAGACATAAGCACTAGTTTCAGCGCGGAAAGGAAGCATTAAATAGTATAGAAAACACTTACTGACGACCGAGGCGAAAATTTTCCGGTAGAAAAAACTATTTCTGCTTCGTCGCACGTTGAAAAAACGGATTAAGATATAATTTCCGCTAACAAAAAGTTGCATTGCGGCATTCTCCTTCCGTAGCCAGTAGTGCTTTATCCAGGTTTTTGGGAACTTAGAAACAACTTATGTGAGCACGTATGTTTACTAATGGTCAACTTCGACGATCCTACTTCTTACAGGTAGTTCGGTTAAAATTGTATCTGCATCAGAAATATGGCTATGAATTAGGAAATATCTTTACAGATTTTGCATAAATATCTGTGCTTTACGATCTGCACGTATTTTGATGATATATGGATGTCCAATGTAGGAAAAGCAGGTTTGCTGGCTCTTCAGAAAGAGTGCACAGTCAGCACGTGTTACCATATTTGTGATGCGAGAGTGTACCAAATACTGAAGGAAGGTGTAAAAAGTCAGCGGATATCAATCATTCCGCTCAACGGAACATACTGCTCTTTAACTTGATGGAAACCTTCAGTTAGTCAATGATGGTTTTCGCCCTTATTGCAGTTCATCAGGTAGGCGGAGTCCGCGATTTTTGTCAACCTAATGTTTGACTTGGTTGCCGCATTACTTGTGGAAAAACCTGCTAGTTGGGCTTAACGAATTCGTTCGTTTATTTCATGGGAAAAAATGAACGTTTTCTAATAATCGACTGTAAAATGAAAATTTTTACACGTATTGGACAACAAATGACGCTGTATGTTGAGGGACTACTCCCCAGTATGACCTTGGATGAAATCAGATTAGTCGCCTTTTAGCTTGGTGGTCGAAGTTGCGGCTGATGTGATAAGTGTTTTCAGCAGATTGGATTCTTATTAAGTAGTCAACGTCCTTAGTGATCTCCATCTTGAAGAAAACTCTTCACAGAGCTGCTTCACAGCTGCATTAATTATGGACTGACGGGCTGGCAAATACACACTGGACTGTGGTGTCACTAGTTCTCCGCTTCAGTCGTTTAAGTATATTTGGTGAAGCAAATGCACTTCAAAAACCTGTAGCTTTATTTGAGAAAAAGGAGCCAAAGCGACTGTCACACCCTTTGTAGTTTAAGCCTCACTCCAGTGCTCCAATAGCTGTTAAATTTAGCAATACTACTACGTCTGGCTACATCACAGTTGAGACACTTAAAATTTTAGTCAGCTAGAGGTTGCAACAACATATAGTCAGCCACTTAGGTAATGTCACATATACTGGCGACCGACTCTGGCGGTTTTCCTTAAGCTCATGGAGGGAGATTTTATTTAGAATAATTAAATATTCTTCGTGTGACAAAATGCCATACTCCTGGTTGTGTTACAGTCCACACTGAGCTGCCCAAAATGGTGAGATTCACCGGGAGGTCCGCTGTCTTCGTCCTTGTTCGGTCTTTTCATCGAAAAGAGTATGCAGTGTACTCTTCGTGGGATAATGACTCTGGGTGTTGTGATACTATATGATGGAACAGTGAAGACCAGGATTATGCCAAGGACATTTTTTTTATATTTTTGTCCACCAGACGTCTTCACAAGGTAATCTAATTAAGACATTAAATCTAGCCCCGTATTTTGACTCGCAGTTTGAATCTGCGAGATGCGCGGGTCTATTTCAGGGACTCCTAGTCCAATGAATCCAGTTAAAACTTCAAAATGAGAAAGCTGAGTTTATTGATAGATATAGTTATCTTTGCAGCAGAGTGAACCGTGAAAAGCACTGTGACAAATGAGGTCCGTGCAAGCACCTCTGAGGCACTAATAATATTTGGCAATTTGCATAATCTTTTGCGTCAGAAACGAATATCGCTGAGGTTAAAGAACCATGTAAGCTAAGAGACCGCGAGTTTAGATATAATTTGGGGCTCCAAAACTGGGTATCTGTGATCTGAATAGACCGGTGTGTTTTTTCACCGCTGTTTCCACACTATAGCAACATAGCATTAGGTAGGTAGTACAACTGGGTAGTGAGTCGGAATTGGGTGTTGTTGGGGCACCACCCACCGAAGAAAGTATTATTTTCAAGGAAAAATCAAAACTAGAACTGTCAAGTACTATATTATCGGGCCTTTTTAATTGTCCTTGCATGTGAACATTACAAGTAGCCGAGTTCACTGGCGCGTTTGCCGTTAGTTCTTAGCTGGACTGTGCAGTGATACTAGCCTTTCGTGCACAGGCTTGTGTGAGATGAGATCAGTAAAGTGCGTTTTGTTCAGCATAGTTGAGTGTCCATCTCTAGGTTGATGCTTACAAGCGTTTACTCATGCGGGTCTGGGAGCTCATTTATTCCAGTGTCAACGAATCTTTTCTTATTGGTCTCTTTCCCTTCCATTTCCTCTCATTTTTGGATAGGATATTCTTCCTTATTGATTGTGCGGCATTTTGGCGTCAGTTCTGCTCTTTGCTGGTGGCCCAGACTGAATAAATCTGTGTTTACTTGTACTCTGTAGACGGAGAAACACTTCGACTGCGCAAAAAAATTAAATCTTGTTAGCCGTGAACAGGACCCAGCAGTGTGTGGTAGCGACAAATTCCAAAATCCCTAGACCGACCGGTCTCGGGTTGTTTTGAAACAGAGAGAGAAAATGAGAGTTCTGTTCACCATCAACCATACCTCGAAAATTAACTAGACATGCGGATGCCGGTATTTCAAACCCGCGTAAGTAGTTTACTAAAATTTCTTATCCTTGTCATAAATGCCAACATTCCACGCTGTCTAGACAAGGAAGCAAAAGATTGTAAAGAACTAACTCTTAAAAGAATAAATGTGTACCGAAGTTCCATTTTGGTCATTTAGGAACAAGGTGCATCCTACATGATGATCGGAGTGCGATAACTCAAGGAATTCTTCCTCCATTGAGCGATATATTTTTACTTGGGGGGTGCTTATTTGTTTCTCGTAATTAGCTCGTAAGCTGGTCCCAACAGAGAAGCCTGTTTTATCTGTGGCAGAGACTATTTCGCAATAATGTAATGTAATGTATACTATATGTATACTATACTATGTACTATATATCCGGGAACTTTCCGCACCGCTAAAAGGCGTAGCGCTATTTGCTTTCACGTGGCACTCATCCTTTTGTTGTAAGGTTTTCGGTTAAACGTATCGGTTTGCAGGTTATTAGTCTACTTTACGTTCAATACGAGTAAAGTTCCGGGTTACTTTACGGGCAGGTATTTAGACGTGAGACGAAATCCCCGAACCAATCGCAAGCACATCACGAGTGTTCTAATAATGTATCAGGAAAAGCATTAAATTCGATGGGAGCTCAGGGTTTGCACTGGAGCTCTTTGAACACATAGCCTGAAGAGAAAAATCGTGGATTCGGTAACATTGAAATCAACTCGATAAGTGGATGCTTTAAGAGGGACTTGAAAATGTTTGCCATACATGTTTTAATAGCTGGATACTAATATGTAGCAATTCCTCAAGGTCGTCCATCCTACAGCCCAGAGGCAGAAACAGTTGCTTTTCTGCTGTAAGCGAAAGTACATCCAGTTCGGTTTAATGGCCTGCATTCTCTCAGTGGGTTGGGTGCTGCAAACCGTTGGCACGTGATTCTCACGTGATGTATTCGCAGAACTAATGTGGCTTACTTTGGGAAAGATCGTCAAGGCAAACATTCTGGACCTTCAAGTATGGGGGATTTACTTAGTAACATTTCTATAAACATTCTGGAGTGATTTTCTTCATAATCTCATCATCAAGGGCAAATCTATTTTCCATTTGATGATAAAGGCGAAGCTGCCCTGAGTTCTAATGGTGAGGTGATAATAAATAATGATATATTTTTTTGAGAAGTGAGGAGCTGGTCGCGTAGGATTCTAGCTGGTAGTTTATTGAGACTGTTCGAGTAGCTTCAGGAAAGCTGGACTATTTTCAATTCCAAAAGGTACACCGGAGATGAGCTTTTCCTGGTTTTATAGCACAGTCACACATGCGCACTGCATTTGGAAACAGGATTCGAACCATTAGGTTACCGGCTGATTTTGACTAGCGACGCTTGACAGTTCTATTCAAGAATTAGATGTGCGCATAAACAAATCAATAACACATCGAGCTGTGGTTGGATCACATAAAGAAACTGATCAATAGATAACCTACATCAGGAATGTATTCCAGCCAGGCTATAGCGATATATCTGGGACACATCAGCTGCACCGAAATAATTCTATTTGGCGTCTTGATAGCAAGCAGCAGCGAGTGTCGTGGTTTAAGTGTTTCTCAGCAACTGTTGTTTTGATGAATCAAATGAGAAAACCGGATTACGGCCCATTACATGTTGGTAAAGGCAACAATAAACGTTCAGAGGTCTCATTTAGCTCCAAAGTTTTGATTGGTTCTTGTTCTAAAATATATGCTGTTGTTTTCTGCTGCCCCAACAGTATGAAAGCGTGTACAGGATTTTCCAAATCAACTCTTGAATTTTAGTGCGCAGAAACTAGAAATAATAAAACCTGTATGACCCTAAACTTAGCATTTTGGAAACGCCGTAAGTTGATCCGGTGTTTGAGACTGATCAACATGTTTGGGTGAAGGAGTCGTCGCAACTTATGTTTAAAAACTAGTGGCTGAAACATCGCACGGTCACTCAGCGAACATAAAAGGGTTGATGCAACTTGTGGCTTGAAGTAATTTAGCATATTTGGGACTGACAAGAGGCCAACATTTCTGTCCTTGTTGATTGTAAAAGGCTTTGGTCAAACATTTTTGATCAAACAGTTTTTTTATCTCTACATAAGTGTCATTCCCCTCTCGGTTTTGGCAGCTATGTGAGACCCGGTTTGAAAGCTGCGGGGCAACGGCTTGACAAAGAACTTTTTTATGACCATGCGTTTATTCCAGATCAGAAGACGAAGGATTTTTATTTAATAATTTTTCTGCGAATGAAATATTCGTGAATCGCGTATCAGATAATTTTTCGGTTTATATGGCTTCTCCTGGTTGTACGGCCACAGGTCAGCGGTACTTTATAATTGAAAATTCCCAAACTGCTAAAAATAAGGCTGATTTTCATAGAGTGAGCTCACTTAAATTCCGAAATGAGGGCCCACTTAGGTCATTATCCGTTTCCGTAACTTTCAAGGCATGATTGTTAGTTTGCGGTTCATACTTATAAAAGCATCCTCTGATGAAACACAATCTTCGTCAAGGAAACAGCGGAAAACTTTTCTACACTTTTTGTGGACAACTAAGTGGCTCGCGAGAAATATAATAACCAGCACATGGCGCATCTGCTCGTGGGATTGACTTACACTCGTTCTGAGCTATTGACATAGCGTTAGGCGACGGTTGGGTGTTAAGCGATGCACAACTCATCTTGAGATTTACCCTTATTACTAGCAGACTCTATATTTCAGCACCATCATTATTGTCCTCTGTGCATCTTGTGCCAGGGTCAATTAACTACCCATGTGCTGCACAATGATGTCAATGACAATCCTATTTTGCAAAAGATCAGAATGTTTCACAGCTGTTGAGATGTATCCAACTGTAAAGAATGCAGTGAGACTGGTCTGCTTGTGGTAAAGCACCGGGGTAACGAACTCAGACTATATTTTACTTAGTTTGTAGCAAACGTAAGAGTTTGAGAGTAAGACTGCGAAGTTGTCTGGAAGGATTATATTCACAGAAATTATTTCAAAAACATGGCTTTTCTCTTAAGACCCTGTAATTTCTGCTTTAGCATGTCGAGGTCGACTAAAAATACCGATGCTCTGTGCATAACCCGGCCTTCCCAATTGTTTTCTGTGGAATTCGTGAAACAGGATTATTCACATCCTTGAATTCACAAATCTCCACCGGTATTCAGTTAGATCTTTAAGATCTGGCGGACGTGAGTACCGTTAGGTTGTTTGTTGTTCAACACATTGATGCAAGCGAATTTTGCGATCAACGCCTATTGTCATCGGACTATTTCTGACGCGTAGACTTAAACGTTTGCATGGCTATATTTAAAACAAATCCTCTGTAACTATTGAAATGTGATTTGTACAATTCGTAAGTTGAACTGCGTGATGTCAAACCTGGATAATTGGCTGTAACGACGTTTTCTTCTGTCAAATCAGTTTAGTAGTAGTCAGTCTCTCAGTTTCTTTCCGCAGCACGAATCGTATCGGCGAAATTAACCACAAGTTTCTCAAACAAACTACAAGCAGGTGCGAAGGTGCGGCGAAACTGGGTTATTCTGATTAATGTAGTGATGGACTTGCATCAAATTCACGTTTCGCTGAGGGTGAAAATTATCGGTTTAGTTAAAAACATCCTGAGCACCCTCGTGGTAGGGAGATTTTTGACCGATCTTTTCGGGGCCAAGCTAAAAAACTGGGTCGAAACCTGACCACACAATGCGAAGAAGGAAATCTAGTAACTGACACGTTTCTATGTGTCGAAAGCGTAGCAAAGCGCGGAAAGTCACGCATCTACAAACTTGGAACCAATAAAGTGGCTATAAGTAAACAATCACGGTTGAGCGCTGAAAATACAAACAACGGTGCGTACCTTTCGATGGACTTGCACTCACGACGCCACAGTTGTACAGTCTAGTATCCCAACAAATGTGCTGGTAAAATTTCTTCCAGTGAAAAATGCCTCCTTTCTTATGGGCTCGGCTGATTATTGATGACTGTGCAAAGTGCAATTGAATGTAGTATTTTGGCCCCTCAGAGCAGATCAATCTCTAATAATTCCCCGCTCTAGTGATGAATGAGAAGAATCATATGGAGGATGGAGCGGGAGCCTTTACATATTTTGTCTATGGATCAATAAATTGCTGTGGCTTTTACAACTCAGCCTATCATACTGCGGACAATGTACTGCCTGCATATATGAGGATCGGATTTAGTGACAGAAATTATCACACACGGAAAAGCTTGTTAAAAACCCACCGAATTTGCCACATCAATGTCCACCCTGGAATCGAGTAGGTCAGCCAACTTGTGCTTATTTCCTGTTCTTGCGGCTCGTAAAAAGCTCTGCGTGGCATCTGCCGACTGTTTTCGCGATTTTCCGCGTTTGGATTTTCGACGCGATTTCGATTTGGGCGAATCACAAGTGGTTGTTTGCATGAAACCAGTATCATCACCGAGTAGAGTGTTAGTTGTTTTGTTAACCCCAGAATTGGTTGTTTTGGAATGAGTATCCGATGCAGCAGGGTGTCCGGTATCCGGGGTCCACGTTACAGGCCAGGTTCGTAATTTGGAAGAAAGTAATTCCGTATCACGAGTTTCGACATCGGATGTTGTTTTTTCAGTTTCAAGGGGTTTTGGAGGAAGAGAGTGTGTCCGGATGCGGGGTAGTTTTTGGGGGAAACAAGCAAGAAGAGAACAGCTCAGACTCCGATTTTTACGTCTATGCATTTTCGTAGGGAAAAAAATTTGAGAAATCAGAAGTGACTCTTCACTCTGCCAACCTAGATTATTGTAGCTCTTAGAGCTACGTCATGCAGGTTCAACAGAGTGTGAAGCTGAATTCATTGCACAGGTTTTAAATGTACACCGAATGTAAGTTAGTGTAGTTAACAGGCACTAACACGAGAAACGGGTGAGTGTGCTCTGCCGTGATAATCATGTGATCTACCAGTATCACACAACAGGCTGCGGAGGTATTGACAGGCAAATAGCCTGTGTTGCATTTGCCACAGGTTGTCTTCAACTCACTGTGCTAGTTGTTTAAGTGGGAGGTTAAGTATACGGGGATAATGATTTTGGTTATTAGCGTGTCACCGTTTTTTATCAGATTATGTTTCGTTGCGTTAGTCGCTGAAGCTGGAATTCTTTTGGATTTGAATCAATAATTGAGTTGAAACCCAGTGTGATGTTGGTAGTGTGAGGAGATTTGGGTTTTTTGTAGAGATTTCGTCCTGTAAGTGAAGCCATTCTACAATGAAAAGCTGAGAGGCACTGTACAGCTGTTTCAACCTTACTGGGAATCATCAGCAGTGCGCATCTCGCGAAACTCCAGAGAGTCTCAAACCCGCGATCTCCCGGCTAGTAGTTTGAACACCTAGTCGTTCGGCCGCTCGTTAGCGCTTTATTAACAGGGACGTTTCCTGTGTGGCCACCAACTGTAAACGGAGTTGGCCGCTGGTAGCAGTCTGCCGCGAACTTGTCCACCTCGCCTACGACTAGTGGTCATGCCACGAATGTATTTTATACGCCTGACTTTAAGCGACTGGTCGACAAGCCTTCACTATTTAAATATCGGCTGTGATCATTTAACTTCGAATTCTAACACAGAGCATAAATTCCGTTCACAGTTGCTAACACCATTCCAGCCCTTCAACTTCCTGGTGGGCATTGGTGCTCTCATGATGGCCAGTCTAATTTAGGTCACACGATTATAATGCCAGAAGCCTAATCTCATCTGTGGGGTTAAATCACTCGAAAAACGTCCGAGTGTGATTACACTCGTCATTGTAGAGCCGAACTCCTCACATTATTTGACATCCAACTATGCTGCAAGCACAGTTCTGACCAGCCAGTGACTAAAACGGGAACACTGAAGTGGGGCATAGTCAGTTTGTTCATCTGCCTTGTTATCAGTGCTCGTGGAGAAGTTGAAAAATGCCATGAAATTGGCTTGTGATTTTATTGTAGGTTTACTGCATAGTTCTGACTAACCTCATAGAGGCTCAACAATTTGAATAGCTCATTCCGCACCCCGTTGTACCAGCGGTAAGTTTCGTCAAGAAAACAACGCCTGGTTTAGATGAACGTTTTGAGATAATGTAACGTCTCATCTAAAATGAACGATCTTTCATCCAATTGGAAGGTTGTCGGGTGTCATAGCTTCTGTAGATTGTAGGCAAACGTTTTAGGTTTTTTGTGACTCAGCTAAACCTTTCGTTCAAGGTCTTAGGGCGGGAGAAGCTACAAATATACAGTAAGTATTCATGTAAACAAATGATCCGTCAATAGCAATAAAGGCAAGCTGTTGTGAGATTTCTTTTTGCGTGTTCCTCTTGTTTTGTCTATTTGGACAGAAACAACCATATACAATGATTACAACTCCCACGAGCAATAATCGATAATTCTTCTACTTGAACCTAGACAGAACGCTTCTTTGGTCTTCAACCAGAATTCGTTCTGAGGAACGCCTGACCGCATTACGTGGCATACCCTCATGAATATGAGTACGTGTTCTAAACGGGACCACCCCGAAAATGGTAAACATACAATGTCAGATGGTGTATAGAAACAGTATAGTGCACTCTCACGAGATGTGCGTTATATAATCTATATGAACTTGGAAAACGTCTTCCGTAATATCTACATGTGCGAATCCAGATGAAGTAGACAAAAACTGAAGGTTCCTAAGTTAGTTCTGTCCAGAGAGTAGAAACTTTGTACGTCCAACTGGGTCAGCTCATTTGCTTTGAAAACAAACATTTTGAACGTCTGCTAAACTTGTTCCATTTTGAGTTTTCTAGTATCGTACAATGAGTAGTGGATTTTAGAACTCTTAGCAACCTTCCCAACTAATGATTTTTTTAAACGTTTATAGTGCAAAATCTATTTTTAGTCACCTTTAGTGTTGGAGCAACGAAGTTTAATTGGCTGCCAAAGTCATTGCTCTCGCTGGACGATTGGCCTGTTTGACATCCTAAAATAATAGTGGCCTTGTTCATTTTACATCCAAGCTCAGTCATGTCATGCGATTACCTGGTATGTCATTTTGATCAAACCATACTTTATCTGGGGAAACCGTGGCACATGCATAAGAATAAGCTGTCAAATCGACAATAATTGACTTTGCAGCTGAATTGACAAGTGGAAACAGAAGCGCATAGCACTTTGGAGATTGACAGGCACTGAGCATTAACGCGATTACTGAACCGATAACCGAAGCTTCAGCCCGGATCATTCGCACACACAAGAGAAGAATAGCAAATGCGTACTACCACATTTCGTCTCAAGTTGCGAAACACCGTGTCATGTGCACGGTACAGATTGAGTTTGGTGTAATCGAGGAAAATGTGTTGAGCTCTAAACTAATCTATATTACTTACAATAATCAAGATTACTCTAGAGCAGCAACGAAAGAATGCGTTCAATGAATAAGGTAAACATAGTCCTCAAACTCACGATGGTTCGTGATCTTCTCTGTACTCTGGAAGCCTGCTGCGTGGTCATTCCTGAAATAACTTTCTCGCGGATTCACAGGAATAAGTGATCGAGGAGTAAATATTTTGGTAGAGGAAATTCCTATCCAAAACTAAAAACACCACTGACGGCGAACAAATCTTGATATTAGGTTTGAAGCTTGCGCCAGGTCGAAACAAATCCTCAACTTTCCTAAAGAGTAACGAAGTCTACACGTATGACCGTTTTTATGGGTTTTTTCGTGCACTGCTGTGGAAGGTTAGAGGGACAGACGGGAGATCTACACCTAGTAGTTGGTTTCAGTGGATTGTTAGCGTTCAAACCATGTGTGCTGCGCGCATTATCCCGGTGGACTGGGCAGGAAAGATGCAACAAAAATCAATAGATGTGCGCATGTTCACCAATCTACCGAAAATGGTGTATTCTAGCCGCAAGTGTAAGCTTGTCGCTTTAAGATTGGCCGGTGGTTTGTGGGACATTCTCTGAGCTATCGCTATGATGTATAACTGAGTTCGTAAATTGCCTCAGACATTCTGGTCGCATATTTCACTTTATTTACCCGGGTGAAATTGACTCTATATGGATTTCAATAAGGTTTCAAAAATTTGGATAAAACTTTATCATCCCTGTAAGGTAGTAAAATGCTTCGGTTTGTGTTACCGCATGAATTCTCAAAACCAAATTACGATTGATATTTTCATCCGAGCTTTCTCAGCTATCAACGTTAATCACATTCGGCACAGTGCGTTGAATATTTTAGGAAATAGTGGTCTGTCTACCGGCAAATTGGTTATCTAGTCATTTGATATTATAAATTAGAGAAACTCAAGACGTATCTCCATAAAACCTTTAGTTAGCGATATTAGCGATAACTAAAATGCAAAAAAGTGGGCCCAAAGTGTGTTCTGTGAGTGGGACATTTATGAATGGTATTGTTATCCTTTCATTGTGAGCTATTGCATTTAGAATATTCCCGATAAACGGGTTAGTTTGCACCTTTTTGAGAGAAGAGCAGGATAATGCACATAACTGTATCTGCAAAGAATGGGTGCATGAATATATATATACTCAGTGGACACTTGACAAAAATTATTGAAGATTTTTCGATGGCTAATAAGTTGCATCCTGAAAGTGCAGCAGAGCATCCATACGTGCTACAATTAGGATGCTAAGAAGTGACCTATCTTCATAGGCTAAACAGAGCTCATTTTAAATCTCTTTGTAAATGGGCAAAACAGCATGTACGGGCTTTAAGCGATCAACGTCGCCGGAAATGTGCAGTTCTTGTATTGCAAATTCAGGGTCTCGGGCGTGTGTATATGAGCGAACGCGACAATATTTACAAGATGCCAGCCGTTTTGATCGGCAAATCGGGGAGGTTCAAGATAGATAGTAAGAAGCGGACCGTCTACATGAGTGAACATCTCGTTGGTCGCCTAAAACTACCAAAGACCCAGGTGTACAATACGTCGCATTACAGACAATGAGAATTTAGTACCTGCAGGAACATTAATCCTTCCGTTATGTTGGATTTCAAAAATGCCCAAACTTGGCTGGTCTTCAGGTGTGTTGTTTGATCGTGCTACCAGAGGGGACTGTGCGTGTTGGGAGTATGCGAGGTTTTCTAATTCAACGGCCCAGTCTTGGTGCTTTAAATTGAAAAAAACTACGTCATTTTGACGTGGTAGTTGTATTGACCAAGTAAAGCCAACGCCACTGGATTGTCTCCAATACTTAGTTGATGAGTGTGAAGGAATTGAGACTCTTGCGCTCCTTCAGTATTCTGAATTAGGTCAGCGGTATGGTCAATAAACGGAGTTATTATGGGTTCACCAACAGGACCTATCTCATCCGAAATCTCTACCGGTAAAATTGGACATATTCCAATAATTCAGCCTTTTGTGAATATCACTTATATGGGACTACAATAATGGTATGTTTGAAGTTACTGATTCTGAGTAGTATAGTAGCTTTTAAATCACGGAAGTCAACTATGCATGCACACTAGTCAAACTGACTGCAAAACACTGCCCTTTTCCGGATGCAAATCTAAAAAACGACGGGAACGGAGAACAGGCGGCTTATAGAAAATCTACACAGGTCATCCGGTAGAAAAAACGTGATGATTTTATTGTTATTTTATATTAGCAGAACATAGCTGTCTAGTGATTAGTCCAAAAGGATTTTCCAGCTTTGTCTGTAGACCAAGAAATCGCACCTTCAACAGGGGATCTCGTCCGCAGTGAACTATATTGGAAGGCATAGGCATTTGATACCAGTGGAGGGGAAGCCACTCACCAACAAACAAAGACTAATATATATATATATAATGTGCTTAGACTTGAAGTGATTCATAGCACTATACAAACTGGATCACGCGGATGAAAATGCAATTTTGCTAAGCCGTTGTACATTTCACTAATGCTGAGTATGAACCTCAGATGCAGATAGTTGGTCATCCCCTTATTCATGCAATCTGCCCGCAATTCACGTAAGCATTATCGTTTGCGATACCAGATGCCTGTTATACAGAATACTCGAGAATTCTTGCATATGAGAATTTAAAATCCATGAAAGACCAATTAATAGTGAAGTGTCATCAGACTTACTAGGTTACTGTTATTCAAAGCCTCCTGAAGATACTTCAGAATCCGACATGGACTACGACTAAATCGATCATTACCAGGACATTGAATCTAACATTGCATAGAAGCAAATAATTTGCTCAAAATTTTGTGCGAGCTATTTGTAGTCCATCTCGGAACAAATGCCAGTCTCGTCCCATTGTCATTCTGATTGCCGGATCTCTATTCTAGCACTCTGCTTTCCTTTGCGATTGTTTAATAGTTTACTAGCTTAGTAGCAATTTGAGATTTGTCGAAAGCATATATGTCCGCTGGAATTCTTATTTCAAATTCAATAATTTATTAGTCAGTTCACAATTAGCTGGTGAGCCATTAGAATCCCTTAGCTGTGAAATTCTTTAACTGGTTTTCTGCAAAAAGCAGTCTCGTATTTCATTTGGTACGATATTTGAGATACCTTAGTGAATTTTCTTAACAAAACGCATTACTCATAGGTTAGTTGAACATTCACTTCAATTTCAACAAAAATTCTTCGTTAAAAGGTACATTTGGAATTGCTGCGGTCCATTCCAGAGAAGCAAACATTTTTCTGGACACATTGCCATTCTATTCCCGCGTTTACACTGCGGGAGCAATACTCTTGAAAAAATACGATTTTGAAGTATCAGAAATTTGATGGAAGTGATATCCATAAAGAATGCGACAACTCAAAGCAACCCGATTAGGAGTTCTTGAGGCCAATCATATCTGACCAGCCTTTGAATCTCTTAGTCAGACGCCAAGCTTTCCTGCATTTCAATAGACCGTCATTAGCAATTTGAGTTGATATTGCTATAGCACGCACCCGAAATTGAGCTGAATACCCATTCACTGCATTCTCAAGCCACAAGAAAAGCACACCGTGTTCTAGAAGGTAACGCAAAATCTACATTTTCTGGATTGTATAATGATTTCGTTTGGCAAACCACTACCAAATTTCTCCAGAGACACACGAAATTCTAAACTTAAGTGCAAAAACGTTTAACTATTGATAGGCTCACGGTCAAACAAGGGAAAACAGAAACTTCACATAAGGGCGCATATATTCACACATGTGATGACTACTTGGCTTCCGCTGCTCGGTCATTCTGCGTTGTATTTTTGCTGATAACACTAATCGTATTTATGCTTAAGTTGGTTACAGTATCCATAGTCCCTCAGTGTTCATCTGTGAAGCAAACTGAGTCACAACCAACCTGGTCACTCTAGTTATAAAACGAAAATCCAAACATCATCCAAGCGCATTGAGGTTCGATAGCCCAATAAAAATCCGTTCGCCCAGTCACAATATATTGAGCGCTTGCAACAGTTCAGTGCCTGTATTCTCCAACAAAATTTTAAAGCGATCCAGTGTGTTGGGCTGTATAAATCACATGGGGCACGCAGATTACTCACGTTTGACAATTTTTTTTATTCGAACTGAGGCTGAGTTGGGCCTCTGCATGTAACAGAACATGCTACTTATATTTAGCGAGTAGCACAAGAGGCACGTAAAAATGTGTCGTGGATTCCGAGCTATATTCATTCCTGTTTGCAAAACGGTACCAGACAATGTGAAGATTAGAGGGAAGCTGGCCGGTATGAATAACACTGCCACTAATTATAAAATTTCTATTTAAGACCTAGGTGGCAGACGACAAATCGAATTATTTTTCTGGAACACTGAGTTGCATTGTCATAAATTTGGAAGACCGTAAACTTTCCTACAACAGCATAGTTAGACCTACTTCGTTTGAACTTTCTTTCCTGTCTTCCAGGCAAAGACTCCTTAATCCTGAAACATGCTAATAATCTCCCGACCACCCCGTCAACTGTGAGATTCGTAAATATTCCAAGTTCAAGGAAGCTTTCTTCGGGCGAATGAAGTTGGGATTTTCACTTCTTTAGAGTGATGTCGTTTCGCCCACTGGGGAACATCTACCGCACTTCTCCAGTAGTGGTTTCACTCATGATAAATAAATAACTGCGAGCTGTTGAAGATGTTTGGGCATTTGGATAAAAGTCATTAAAGGAGGGCTATAGAACTCGAAAAAATAACGATGCTCCTTAAAACCGGGGGAAATAACGCAAGGGTACGAATCTACTGTTTTCACCGTTAACAATCTACCACAATTTCAAATGATGAATGTCCTAGCACAAGAAAAGTAATCTTTCATTATTTTGGCCCCTTTTAGCAGGTAAGAGAGCATTGCACGCAGATGAATTCAAGTGGCCTTCTTACTTACGTGTTTTCATGCCTGCCTTTATATTATCACAAATCAGGAGCATTCGTCTTTGAGACCGCCGTAAACGAGTATATCTATGGAAAAGTAGAAATATTGATCCATCTAAATTAAATAAGGAGGCCTACCGTAAAAGAAGTGGCCCCGTCATACGATGCCAGTATATTGTTTTATCTGAAATACGTCGGCATATATAAAAATTATCTGCATCGGTTTAAAAGTTCTGGAAGTTTTTACGGGTCCGTAAATCAGCGGGAATGTCCGAAATTCACTCTGTCATAGCTGAGTGAAACGAACACTGGTATGCAAATTACCTCAAAGAGCACAGCTAACTAAATCGCATTTGATTAATTGACAGAAAGATGTTTTGTTTTTGACCGAATCTGGAACTCATCCGTTTTACAGAGCGTGCTAAACCTTCGGGCGAATCGCCAGATTGTAGATGGAAAGTACTACGCAAAAAATTTTTTCGTTCGTAGTCTGTCAGCAGGCCACGAATTCAGAAATTGATGGACGGTTAAAAAAATTAGCCTGATTGCATCCCACTCATGGAGATGGACCAGGACGATTTAATGGCATTCTGCTTCTACCCAATTACTCGGCGCCGGATGGGCGTTTGTAGCATATCGATGTTATGAGCAGACAGTCCGTATATACTCAACGCACCCACACAATTCGTTCCGCAATATCCGGACAAAAATTCCCATGTGTAGTAATACGTGGCAGTAGGGGAGCGTGCCAGAAAAGCGCAGCTCCTATAGATGCTTCTAATGTTCGTTCTTCTCCAGTGAGTATTTGGGTGCTAAATTGTAAAGTTTCACGCAACTTATAAAGTGTCTACCCAACATGTCCCTACATGACCCCATACTGACTAGCCAAAGTAAGACTACCACTAATTGGTAAAAATATCACTTTATGCTAACTCAGACGCATACAAAAAATGACGCGCTGGCAGCGTCGATCTTTTTAGAAGACAACATACAAGTTTGGTGGACGTTTGCAAGAGGTTTTCGGCAAGTTCACTGGAAGAATCAACCATTAGTGAAGCAAGTAGATAAGTGGTTCATTTAGAGAGAATTACAAACCTCATTGCTAAATGGAACTACTTGCGATTTCTCCTAGAAAGAGGGAAGGGAAGCCAAACAACATTGTTTCATCGGAGATGGAACTTTAAACCTATTAAACATAGAAGGGAGTTAGTTTGAATAGGAGACCGTTACGTACGCAAGACTGACGCTGCTCTTATAAGGCGATACTGTGTTTCACAAATGCAAAATTCTCCGGCTGACAGCGTAAAGTGTGAGTTGCTTCAGGTACGCATTTTGTACGATCTACAATTTACAAAAATGATGATGCTGATGAAAAAATCTAAAGACTCAAGGGGGCTGAATTACGACTAATGTGGAACCTAGTCTTGAAAGTTCGAAACATGAACCTCTGTGCTAAAAATATTCTTATTATATCTTACGATTTAAGGTAAGGGATGCATTGTTTGCCTTCCCCAAATTAGCAATTGGATGGACAAACTTTCTTCGCAAACATCCGTCGAATGTCCGAAATGTTTTGCGCAATTATGTTACCATCTAGAAAAGGAAATTGATTTCAAAATGTTTGAACGCAGTCGCTGATTTGTAAAAAAGTCACCTATAACGACAAACAAAATATTGCATCTAATTGAAGGATCTTATCAGGTGTTTTCTCAAACAGAAGAAAAACCTTCATTTGCGCTCTGTGTTATAAACGGAGTGACTTGCAGCGTGTGGATGTGAATTTAAACTGCCGTCAACCATAATATAACAAAATAACTTCAATCTCTTGAAACATATCTGTGTTTTGTGTACAGCTTCGGGAAGCCTTGGAGGCTGGCAGCGTAGGCTAACTTCACAAAACAAAGTAAACTCCGCCTTTCGCGGTCGTACTTCCTGTTTCTAGTATACTTAATTAAACAAGTCCCTAGAATGCACCAGAATTAACCCATATGAAGTTGTCAGCCATTTCATTCTCTAACTAGACAATCTGTTTTTGGCTACTTTCTTTTTCGTGATTTTCATTTATTAACAAATACCAGCGAAAATCCTAAAGGTGTTTCAACCACTTATATGAGTGAAATTCACAGGAGCCTAAGTTTAGAGCATGCATGCTGATAAACCATGATCAAGAAACTTGTTGTACTCTTTTCGGATTGTTTTTACACATTTCACTTATGCGGCTATAACAGTATCCGATGTGAATTACGTGTATTCCGACTCAGCAAAATTCCAAAAGCCTATTGGAGAGCTTTTGATGAGTGAGGCGACCATCAGCAGGAGGATAGAATTATGGTATCAGCATACATGCAAGCTGCACGTGAAAGGGAGCCTATGTTTCACACTTGATAAACCCTTGATGAATGAAGAAAATTAGCAGACGGTGAAGTTGGAATCTTTGCGTTGAGTGCTGAGAAACACTATGATGCTGCTTCGTTAAAATGGAGGATTGGTTGGCTAATGTCACAGCTCTGTATGATGACGGTAAAAGGTAGCATTTTCCCATGATTTATAAATGTGTGTGCTTGGGCAAATCTTCATATTTACGAGGACATTGTAAGCGGTATCAACCGCAGTTGGATAATGAAATGACCAAATATCATCTTAGGTTTCTGTACGTGGAGCGCTGTTAGGTTCCGTGATTTCAACACTTTCATTGACACCTGACTGAAAGCAGGTTTGTATATTACCAACATCTGATTTCTTGTTTTGCTTCAGTCTAAGAAATGTTTCCGTACGTACTAGAATTCTTAGATTCTCCTTGCGAACAAATTTGTGAGATCTTGTTATTTTTCACCCAACTGCGTAACAAAATGTAAAGAGTATTGCCATAAGTTGAAGGAAACGATCCGTCGACGTAATCTTGTAGTATTTTACTGGTCTTTTTAAGCACTTTGCTGTAGTTGAGTTTATCGTCTAAGGGGTGGTGTTCACATTTCTCAGTCATGTTATTCCAAAATTACCATGACCACTGCATGATACTCGACGACAAGCTGCTTACCAGCCTGATTATAGTAATATTTCCATTGACCATATGTACTGGATGTCTACATTATTTTTTTTGTTTTGACTGGACTTTCAGCAAGCTGTCCAACACCTTGTCTTGGGATTGCTGTTGCATCTTCTTCCACAAGGTGTTTTTTATTTCAATTTCGTGTAAGTGTGGTCAGAACACGCCCATATTTACATCCGCAGAAGATTTTAAGAGGCTTCGAACCAACGCCAAACGGGTTAGTACACTGGACACTTGGAGGCCCAATTTGAGAATGCAAAGTCTCCATTAGAAATCCCAATATATTTTCGAACAACTAATAACATAACGGATTAGTCTCTATGTAACAGAGTTTTGCCTAAAGTAACGTGGACGCAAACTACTCAGATAAATGTGTAGCAGAAACAGAAAAAACGGCAGTGTGTCCCATCGTAATATTTATCAACGTTGAAGCTCATGAGATGGGTACCAAGATTTGATCATGAAAAGGCAACTTATGCAAATGTTGACAAGATGTTGGTTACATTGGCAGCGCTTTCCTGCGTGCAGCTAAGCGTAGTGATAACCGAAGTGTCGACTTGTTATTTAGTTCAAAAATTAGAATGATTTCGCAGTTTTAATGTGTGGAAGAAAGCTATTTTTCTGGACTTACTGAAACCTATCTCAGCAGGCAAGCTTCTTATCTGAACCCATTGCAAGACAAAACGTGTACGTCAATGCTCGTATTTCATCAGGTCCATCGTCATACTCTGAGGTAATCAGTCATCGGGTTCTCACCAACAGAATATTAGCATCACTGGGTATCCTTAGAACATTATTTACTTTGAGTAGGTATCTGAATTTGGGAGAGCAAATGCATTGCAAACATCCGATTACCCATAACATAAATGTCACATATAACAGCCTCGGCGTATCACTGCTGCCAGAATTCAGTTACGCTTAGCACACATGTTTATTGGTGATAAACTGACCGACTGACCAACTTCTCGGGCCGGTAAATAAAGCATTGAGTACATGTCCTGGCATGGCATGTTTTCATACGCGATTGTCTGAGAAACCTGCAATAACTTATAATTTAAACGCAACATGATGCTGTCTAGATATTGCCTCAACACAAATTATAATTGAGTGCAAGCTACTGCATGCAGCAACAGCTTACTAAGCAGCGCATGCTTCCGCCCGTCAAGTTGGATTAGCGAACACTAACATGTTTAAACAAGAGTCTGTGTACACCGTGCTGTCCACATTACTGATCTATTTTGAAAGAGGTGGCTTGATAGAAGAATCATAAAATTAGTTACAGTCTACAAAGCTGACCACTCCAAACAGTCATTAAAGTACCTCGCTTGGAAAAATTTGAACATGTACGGGATTATCTATGGAGTTCCTCATACTTGACTTACCAAATGTTACAGGCTACATACATTTGTACTTGTGGTATAGCAACAAAACGAATAGAAGCGACTTATGTTCAAAACTAAAATAAGGAAACTACTGTAAGATAAAAAAAACTTAGAAACGGTCGCTATACTTGGCTAGATTTTGTCATTTTTAAGGTATCTAAAAGCATGGTTCTCCCTTGTCCAAGAAGTCTTAAATACATCCAACCTTGCAGGCTAATCGGAAGAAAATCTTAAATCTTTTAATTTTAACCCTGTAATAACGAAAGGAGGTCGTTAAAAAGTCTGATAAACTCCCCATGATTAACCAGAGTATGCCTCCTTAAAATGTGCTCTTCACGTCGTTGCCAATGAAATACTGTTTTATCGTCACATGGAAGCAAGTTGTTTCTTTGAATTTGGTCGGAGTAATCAAGTGATTCAGTAACTTTTTAATGATGGGATATCATTTCGTAAAATTCAAATTGTTTCTGCACTTGATTCAGGTATCCAACTTGCTAACCGTTGTGGTATTTTGGTAAGGATACATGAATTCACCTACTCGCTACTTCAACCAAGCATCTTGGGGCTAGTAGTTGAGCTAATCAAACCGTAACTAACGCTAAGAAAACTAGGAATTTATGAAGTTTCTCGTTGAGTAGTGTAAACACATAAGAACAAAGCCATTCAAGTGTGAAAAACGTTTTTGGGAGATAAACTTCCTCGGGTTTCTCGGTCTTTATGCTAACAAGTGCTGGTGAAACCCAATGCTCACATCCGTCACATTCATGTAAGGAGATATTCTTCAGCGTTGCTATCTTTCATGTAAACTTTATATCAAGAGGAGCCCAAATGCAATGATCTTTAATGGCACATTCAGGGTGAGGCTGGTAAGAGGTTTATTTTTGGCTTCCAATAATTTCACCATCAATCAAAAGCTACTGCATTTAACAATGTTGGTGGCTGTAATTTTAGTCACAAACAAATGGGAACTCTAAACCAAACAGTTTGTAGATTATGAGATGATAGTTATACATACTTCCAGATGGAATGCTCGCATTTTGTTCTGGTAGTTCCCCTCTGATTCCACTATGGCTGCTAATTCTCTTTTAATATGTAAATGGAAGTTAACGAAGCTGATGTACCAAGTCACAAGAATGCTTATTTTAACATCAGTTTGTAAGTGCCTTTTGAAGTGTCGAATTACTATGCTGGAGCGTAATAATGCAAGACAACAGCGATTCAAAATGCAACACTCGTTCATACCAACGTATTCTAGATGACAGTGTACGTGGATTTTCCGTAGCGTGCAGTGCTACCCAGTAAGTCTCAGCGGAGCATTGTAAAGTCATATACGGTCACGGTACATATGAATTTCTAATTTGGCTGAGAATGTAACCAGTGCAGTGTAATCAATTCAGCTCTGTTTTTTCCAAGCTTATTGATCTTTCTTCCCACATCGCTGTGATTCCAACATGTTACTTGATTTATCCGAAAACGTCGCTGGTCGAGATCACGTGAGCTGGTCAATAGAGACCAAAACGATCTAACAATAATGTTGATTGTCAACATTATGGTATGAAGCCAATGGGTTGTACAATAATGCGAGAGGTAATGAGACGGCATGAAACCCACAAAAAGAAAGTACCTGTTATGTTACATCAGACGGTCAAAACTGTCCATCAAGCAGGGTATCTACTACCCATCGGGATAAATGCCTATAATTGAAAACGTTTGTTTACCCTGAGCAAATCCGTTTTAGGCCTACAGTGTTCACTTCTGGTTTTCGCATTTACAGGGTAGTCATGTGCTCCCGAGGAATGACGCTGTTGCTTCTCGGTGAATATATTTGCACCAAATATCCAGGTAATTGAAATAACGAATTTGAGTGCAGCAAAACCGTTTGTAATTACAGCAAAAAGATTATTCCCATCGGTTAGCGTGATTTCATGAGGAGAACAATTGTGAAAGAGTGATGTGCTGTTGCCTGCCTACGACAAATTATATTCCGTATGGCTTCCCTGAAACTCAGTTTCCGTATTGAACAGAGGAATTTTGTTGAGCTCCCTCTGACAAAATCATTACTTCTGGGCCGTAATAATGAACAGAGGTCATCTAAGACGCATTCTACAGTTTCCATCAGCTTATTCAGGTGTGATTATTTTAGTAGAATGTCATTGGATGTGCTCCTATGCGAGTAGATCATTGCTCATCCAACGTTGCTCAAAAGTCACTCTTCAAGGTTTACATAAATCACATACAAGGGATAAAATGAAATAAAGCGCTAAAGGCAAATTGCTTTAGCAAGAAAGTTGATAAGCGCGAGGCTTCCAAGAATGACCATTTGCTACACGTTTTGTGAAGACATTTCAGAGATTGTTCTCACTTAGTGCTAATGACAACAGTCTTGGAAGATGTGTTGTATGTGTACATGGTTACGGATGAAATTCTACCCATTGATTTCACTTCAAGTGAAAGAAGAAAGGTGAGAGATGGCTTTTTCTGCGGGTAACTTCTTCAGCCAGGAGGAAAGATTTACTCAGTTGATTCAAAAGTGTGTTGTTATGCAATGATCAGTATTTAAAAGGCTCTATCTCACGGGTCACAAAAGTGAGCCAGTGAAATGAGAGGAACATGCAGGCCAGGTTAACCAAAATACGAAGAAAATCTATTGACAGGGACTTTATTAAGCTGATTATCTTGGTTTTATAGTTGAACATCATTTTTTTCGGATATTCCTACTGCTTTTCATCGATCGACGTTGACGACTGGTGTTCAGTACTTCAATACAGTATGCATACTAGGGGATGTGGCAACGCAAGTGAAGTAACTTGTAAGGAGCCTGAATTATTGCTTGTTTCTAGGTGTGAAAGGTGATATCAGACGACTGCTGGGTAAGCAGTAGTTTGTGGTAGTTCCGCAAGCTACAACTGACACTCCAGTGTCTACACGAGTGCCCTGCAGGGATGTGACTTGTAAGGGAGAAGAATATTTCGTACTCACAAAGAGTATCGTTGAAGTGTTCAGAAAATTGTAAATTGCTTGTTTACTCTACCCCTCTCCAGATCTTCCCTAAGCACCTCATATAACGTGAGACTCCAGGAGATGCTTGTATACATTACTAAAAAACCTTAGGATTAGTTACCTGGTGATTATCTGCTTGCTATTCTGTTTGTTAATTAAATGTTGAAGGATTTGGATGAAATTTAAATGAAGCCGTCTTTGGCTTCATTTGGTTGCTGCGAGAGAGGAATGCGGCACCGAAGGTTGACCTGGCCTGGCATACATGTGATAACCGCACACCGTAAGATAAAGGTGAAGTGTAATTCACCATTATGAATCCAGAATAGGGCTGAGAGGATACGCGTTACAGTAGGTTCGAGGTGACTTTCATTAACATCCTTCAGGGGCTGCAGGTAGAATGAAGTCTTCTCGTGAGAAGTACCAACTGAGAGATAACTGTCATTGGACTCGAGCACTGCGTGACTGTCTGCTGTGCTGTTGGCGAAGATAATTCTTGATTTTCATTTTAGCCATTCGCATCCCTTGAGACGGAAAAAGGGTTACATCCGTATATTCATTCACCTAGTCAAGTCAGTATAAACAAATAATACAGACCAGATGTTCTGTAACGTGCCCTCAGTAGTCATATGAACGGAGCCGGCTTTAAAGAATTGCCAGCGCTGAAATTCCGGGTTCCGTTTGGTTCTATGTAAACTAAGGATATGATGAAAGTAGACTCGTTGATAATGAACCTGTATGCATAACCTTAAAAAGACATTCTTCCTGTTATTATCCGAACCAATTGTTCCGGCATCTACTTTTGACTGGTAAAGCGAGATAACACCGTAACTACCAGTTCCCTGTTTAGAGTGCAAGAAACTAAGTAGAAGAATAACCTACGCCTTAAAGTTATAAAAGTACATCATTACAATGAAGAAGAGCAAATAAGTTTGTACACAGTGAATTTTTATGTGTTCGTAGTCTGGCTATTAAATGAGACTGCCATAATCTGCTTCATCTTGCCAGATCACCTATAAATAATAGCGTCTTTTTCAGTGGCCGGAGATATTCTCAGTCAGTGGGTATTCTTAAAACAGACAAAAAGACAACCAACAAAAAGCAGATGTGAATTCCTAAAGCAATATCCTGATGCCATATGAGCAGAAGTTTTGGTCCGATTTACAGCCTAACTTCGGAAGCACTTATGGTTTAGCAGACTGATTAATGCCCCAATCAACGCAATTTGATAATGTCAAATGAGATGGAATATTAACTGTTTGCACATGGAGCTAATCAGCTTTACAGATGATACTTACATTATCAGCGCTGGTATCTTCATGTTGGTTTTCCGGTTCTGTAGCTTTGTTCGAGGATGAACCAAATTTACTGGAAACAAGTTTGAGTAAGCCTCGTTTCTCATATGCTTGGTCAGGATGGTCTTCTGCTTTGACGACTGGAAAAGGCTTCGAACCACTCAAAGGCTCGGTTGGTGTGTTGTCTGATGCATCTCTGTCATCCATGGCAGCTGTTGTCAGTTTGTTTAGATGATCTTCTTGCAAACTCAGTGAAGTAGGTCTCTCATTATCGCTGATCATTCCTGTCGGTGTAGAGGCTTCTGTGTCGTAGGCTGTAGCATGCGATTGAGCGATAGCAATCGTTTCTGGTCTTTTATTTGCTGAAATGGCCGACCCAGACCTTTCCTGGAGAATATCTGTCTCACCTGAGGGTGAGACGAAACCCGAAGAGGTTGCAGTGGCCGATTCATCATGTTTCTTTCGTTTGTGTGGGGAAAATAACGAACTTACTGAAAGTGTGCGCCAGCGGGTAGGATTAAAAACACTAGAGCTCTTGGTTTTGCTGCTTGAACGGGATTCATTAAGCGTATGTGTTGTGGAATGTCCAGACAAGGTGGCTGACTTTTTGGCGATCGACCAACGTGATGGGCGGTTCAAAGAATTCGAGGCAGTTGACAGTTCCTCAGTACTTCCTGAAAGCATTCGTCTTCTGAGCGACGATGGCGATCCTTCGGCATCCAATCTGCTTTTTTCTGATCCCTTACTTGGTTTCCTCTTGACACAACGCAACATGACTGCGGGTATGACTGTCTTGGTGGATAAGTACTCTACTTTTTATGGGGCAAGGTTTTGAATTATTTCCTTGGCTTTGTCAGTGTTTTCAGTGATTGGTGCGATGGTACAAGCAAGCCGAAAAATAAAACATAGATTGGCAGAACTGAACAAATGACAGAGCATAAGTGAAGTACGTCCGTTACTGAAAAGCTCCTTGTAAATCTTGCTGAGTGAACAGGCACTGAGGATTCAACGTTTTCGGGGACGTTATTGAGGTGAATGTTCACAAATGACAGAAAAATATCTGATCGATATTCACCGGGAAATATTTTGGCGTTAGTATGCCAGGCCACCTTTCATGCACACAATGTTTTGCTGAACAGCTGAACACGCCTCTAAATTTTATGTAGCATGCATGCGCCATGCTGTAACCATGCACATCATTGATTGGTGGATTGAATGTGGCTGGCCATCTCTGTTTATCTGCTCGAAGGCCAATCAGCTGTCGAACTGATGTAGTGGGCTGAGCAAGCAGTAGCGGTCTGGAAATTCGATCTTCGGTCTGTTATTTCCACTGTGGTCTAGTCTGTGCGCAGGTGCGCGTGTTTTGTAGGCTTCTGTACTCTATGGTTACTCGTGGGCGACAGCTCTCATACGGACTCACGGTACACACGAAGGGAAACNATATATATATATAAACGCAAGTAATGAGGTATTCCAACAAATAAAAAGCTAACGAGATTATGAGAAACTAATGTCAGGTAAGCTTATCCACACAGTAGACTGATGACGGAGCCAGAGGACTAGTTGTCTGTTTTCAGCCTTGTACTATTCGAAGTTTTCTACAAACATGCTTAGAACATCAGCTTGCCGCATCGTTACGTGTTAGTGTACTACATAGCGGTATTAGGGTTGGCCAAGTGATCAGTCAGGATAGGGATGCATTTCTAGATTTAAATCTTAGTTATTTCCTAACGTTTGCCATATGGCACACATGGCACCCGTGAATGCAGGAAAACAGCACTGCGTAGATGCTATATCCTCCCAGGAAATCATCACCAGTGCACATTTTACGGGTTTGCAAACTGTTGCGTTTAGTAACTGCAGGCTAAGTCGTTCAGCCACGAGTGGTTAATCGTCAGTGTAAATAACTCGCAAATTGTGGACAATTTCAGTTAAGGTTGCTTCATAATTTACCTCCCTGTATTGGCCTCACTTACAAGACCTATGAATATTTATTTTCTCGAGAAGGAAAAATAAATACAGATATTGCACTTCGCAGTACTATGGGTTCCAAACTCAACAAGCCGCTCTGAAGATAGCTGAAATTTGAAGGAAAATGCATGGTGATGATAGTACTTCATACGTTAAAACCCTAACCAGTCCCTGGTAGCAACCAAACCACTTTTACTCCGTCGTATTTATCCGTCGTATTTTGGTAACTGTTGAAGTCCTGTTGTCCTCAGTAGTTTTCCTACTCCAACAGAGGAGTTTGGATGGGTACAAGATTGCAGCATATATGGGTTCGTCAAATATAAGAACTTTCAACCAACACGGGCTTATAAGACGTTCAAGTGAAATTAAATCACCTCTCTTTTTGCCATGAAAGGGCGTTGGAAAACATCACGCTGTTTCAAGCTAAAGTGCTGGGCATATACAATTCGAATTGAGAATTTAGATGATTCCACGCAGATCACACAACATTTATGCATCAGTCCGATCGACTCAGGAGGCAGGTCACATTCACAATATATTCTTACTGCTTACGGTTTGTCAGCGGGGTCATTTGCCATTTAGGCTTCTACACAGCATGCGTGAAATATTGCCGTTGTCGTTCATCGTTCGTACAGTAACTGAGCGCGTACATGTCATACTTTATTGGATCGAACAGGCTACACACAGCATGGGCTGATATAAGCTGAAATTATTCTAGAAAATCTCGGGGAATGATTGTAGCCTGTAGTGCGATTCAGCTGGTTGATCAGCTAGAGTCTGTTCAAATGCTATTATGTTGGGAACGGCCATTTGAGTTCTATCTTACCACCAATCTAGTTTGTCCTCCTAGCTCAATCAACATCCCTATGTACGTACTTGGGTGGAAGTGGATAGTATGAAACACCTATATCTTCTGGAGTGAGGATAGTCGCCTTGATGTTTTTGTATGTAAACACTGTCATTCTACGTTTGTAGTGTCAGATGTGGCAAGCCCAATTATCGGATTGTAGGATTTGGTTAAAGTTTTGATAAAATTACAGAAAGGCAGATGTCAAGTATTGAGCATTTTGGCACACCACAAAGTTCTTTAATGGCCCTGAAATAACAAATTTCCCCCTTACATTCACTGCGCTGGATGATAAAAACCAGCTGTATGTGAATTATTCCAGGCAAACCATATACGCACGTAATTACTTGCCAAATCTGTCGCACATTTTGAAGTTTGGCAGAATATGTTCCCGGATCCCATGATGGAAGATGCAAAATGTGCAGATGTATAGCTTCATCGGCCATGGTCCGCTGTATTGACAGAGTAACCCCACACTCCACATGGAGCTGTGCTGAACTTGTGCATCTGGTCAAAGACCTCTTGAATACTGCATTCACATTCCAGCATGAATGCCCCCCTGCTGGGTGAGGGAGTCGAAAGGATCTATGATGTACCTTGCCGAGGGCTACCACGGGTGTGTTGGTTGTGCGAATTATGGCTTCGGCTGTGGTGTTGGTTAATCGAGGAAAACAGGAGTGGTTTGTTTCCATGACCGAATACTTGGGACAGCCCAGGAACGCCACTGGAAGTCAAATCACCCAGTTTAGTAGATGCGTGTTTCTTTCCATGCACATTTAATGAAAGTATCCTAATTTTCAGACCCCTATGTGTTCAAACCAGAGGGCTGAATACTAAGCTTCTCTTGGTGATTTTCAAAGTGCAAATATGAAATACTTATGAACAGTTTATAAGTGCAGGCTGATGGAGTTGATTGACGATGGGCAGCTCCCAATCTTCACCATAAAAAAATCTAGAATGTTTGCCTGAAACTGGCCTAGAAACTTGCCTGAGAACATCACAACGAGAGATTAAGCTGGGTCACAGGTGAGTCTCTCGAAAAATCAAATCAGTTTGCAAATGAGTGTATATTCGCTAATTTCGTGCAATTTGGTTTCAAGTAGAACATAACGTTGACGGAAACCCGGGGACTGCGCCTACATGATGAGCACCCCCCCCCCCAAAATAAAGGGCGATGTGCACTGCTAATGATCCTCAATAATGGTGAAACAACTCTGTAGTGCTTCTCAGCAAGGGCTGGCGTGATTTACTGGATTAAATCTATACCAAACCTCCCACATCTTCACGTACTTTGAGACGTTTCTTCACTGCTGTATTATGAGTAGCTGCAATCAGGGTATCTCTGATAATAACATGAAAGCGTGTGAACAAGCGCTCTGTGCGGGGTTTCCGGTGTTCTAGAATTTAGAGGAAACTCAGAGGTGATAGATCTAGGATTTTGGATGTTCTGTAAGGGATTGGCAGACAAAGGGTGCATTTTTTCTCGCTTTTCTGTAACCCAAGGAAATTAGGCTATGTGCAGCATATATAATGAATTTCAGTTGTGTGCCATAAAACACTTTGGAAAAAGTAATGCCAAGGATACAGTAACTCATGTGCTACACGTCTGTTGATGTAAACTCGTTTGGTTTCAGGATCGATAGTCCGTTTATCTGCTCCTCGGGGATCGCTCGTTAGATCACGAAAAACTGTTTGGAACGTCAAATAAGGCAAACATCTACCTGATGTTGGGTTTCGGATGTTCGCTCTGAGCACCATTTCATTGCGGCCTGATGAGCGCAAACAAAACACCCAATGACTGTTGAATGAACCAGACATAAAAAACGCTACGGTTAATGAATTATCTGCGCCAACGGCAAAATGTATTAACAATTCTGCATCCAAGTGGCGCTCGGGATTGTGCACCCTAACGCTCGTAGATAAGCGTCAGTGGATTTTGACAACGATGCTTTAGGGTCACTTCCCAGAAATTAGACGAAAAATGGACTGAAGTTATGTTCATATCATTATCGTGCATAAGCCGAGCAATTTATTTATGTAAGCTGCGTTACCCTTTAAACCGGAGGTACACCTCATGTCGATCCATTGGTATTGGGTATTTTGTCTGGGATTCAATAAACAATGGAAAGACTACAGCGTCAAACGCGATCATATTGAGATTTCTGTTGTGTTTTCTCGCGCGTCGGGTATTTTGTTCATTTTCACACTACTCTTTTGAACGGTCGTCCTTCTGTTCTGGTCTAATTATCGTGATTATCCCGGTGAGTTCACACCAAAGAGAATCACTGAACGGAGTTTCGCACACTACTCTTTTGAACGGTCGTCCTTCTGTTCTGGTCTAATTATCGTGATTATCCCGGTGAGTTCACACCAAAGAGAATCACTGTACTGGAGTTTCGCTCTTAATAGAGCTCACACATCCGAAGCCCATGCTGGGATTTGAACTCCAGACATCTGACGTGCGAGGCGAGCGCATTACCACTAATCCGCCAACACAGGATGGACGCATTCGAACAGGCGAACGTGTCCACGCTTGAGCGATAAGGCTGGTGTGCCCGACTCATCGAATGACGACCCAGTAACTCTTCTAGTTGCGACGATCGACTGACCTGGCAGTCAGGTAGCGTCACAGGTAGCGTCCGATATTCGAACATGGCAGGACTTTTGAATATGCACTGCTGATGAGCTCTATTAAGAGCGAAACTTCAGTTCAGTGCTTCCCTTCGGTGTGGACTCACCAGAACAGGAGGACGACCGTTTAAACGACAGTGGTGTGAAAATTGAACAAAATACCTATCCTGCAAAACCTCACAACTGAAACCAAAAAGATTTCCGGTGGGTTAACTGGCAATCGATCGTCACAACCAGGATAGTTACTGGGTCGTCATTCGATGAGTCGGACACACCAATCACATCGCTCAAGCGTGAACACGTTCGCCTGTTCAGGCGTGAAAATTCGGATGCGCCAAAAGTGAGCTGGTGGAGTAGTGGCAACTCGCTCGCCTCGCATATTGAGATCGCTGGCTGCCACTCCAGTCAAACCAAAATGAGACCTACAGGACCAGAAGTACTTGTTCTCCGTTAGTTGGCTCATTTCTTCAAGCTTTCTGGTTAAGAACATGCTACACTGATATAAAGGATTTGTTTTTGTCTACCACAGCTACCAGGTGATAAAATAATAACCGGGTGAATATGTGTGTTTGGAGGCCACTTTATCCCTTAATTTTGTGAAAAAACGTTAGTTGCCCCAGTTGTAAGTTAACTCTATTGTCTTCGTATCAAGCTTTGTACGTGGGAAACTTTACGTTTTCCAAATGTTTGTCGTCAGCTATTTTGCTACATACATGTTGTCTCTGCAAGGTAATAAAAAAAGGGATGAGATAAAGATTAGTCGATTTGCAGCCTAAAATCTCAACCGACGGAAACTTACGGACTATACTGCGATAATCTGGATGATTGATTTTCTCTCCACCTTTTAATAATTCACATAGTTCAGTGGGTCACAGCGTTATTTGATATCCCGTGCACGGTTCAGTAGGCCTCAAAAATAAATGAATTTGGAATGTGGACCGTTTATTGTGCTACATCTGGTGGTGGACTGTAGCAACTTGAATTAGATAGCGAGGCGTTTATGAAACTTGCTGAATCTGAAAGTCTCGAAGCCAGATGCCATTCACTTTTACTATCGTTTCCGGGCTTGAGGAACAAAGAGGCTGACGGTAAATCGAGAATGCGTGTGCCTGGTGAGCCCCGAGGAAGGCTAAACTGGTCGTGGGCTATCAAAGAGTTTTAAGCAACCTTGTGAGTAGTTTCCCTTATGAAAAAACATGACACCTGTGTCAACTATGGACAAAAGATGTCCATATTTTGGTTATTAGTGACAAAGTGTAGTTTGTATTAGTGGCAAATATGCTTCGCCTCCCTGATCCATCAGGTACTTCCTTGGATAGAAACTTCCCAACTGGGGGATTGTGAAGAAATTGAGGAAAACGTCTAAGTTGGTTTTGTGTAAGTTGCATTTATTCCGGGGAACTCATTAATAAAGTAACGCCTGTTTGTAATGCAGCCGTCCGCCGTAAGGGAACACATGAAGTTGCTCGCTCGTTCCACGAAGAGAATATTATCTAGTGACCCGTGGTAATCTTGAGAAATAAAATAAACGCAATCACACATCGAATTTGGGAACACGGAATGATGCATTGTTGTTTGAATGAAGTAAATAACAACAATTAGATAACAGTTAATTTCGCGCGATTGTTTCCATATTGAACAATGAGAATGTATCTGGGATACTGGTTGACTCTGCGCACTAATGCAATACATGTCATTCACCGATTACACGCACGAAAATATCCGCCAATGCATTTTCACCTGGAAACCGAAAGTAAACTCACAAATAATCTGTGTTTGTCGCAGTGGCTCGAAAGAAAGTACTCTTTAGGTGTTGTAATCTCGATCGTGCTCGTTTTGATTGCCTCTAATCCAAGTCCGCATTTCTCTGCACCTACTGCAAGTTTGTTCTTGAATTGGTATTTCCTATCGGTATGTCCACGAGCAACCTTAGTGAAACTGGCGCATGTGGAATTCAGTTCAATTTCCGCCTAAGCGAAGTCAAAATATGGTGACTTGAGGTTTGCGTTGCAGCTATTTCCTTAGTATCCGAGTGAAGCCGCTGCGTGTGTCACAAGCATTTAGATATCAACTTTTACAGAAGGCAAGATGGAGCAGTACTGAGAGGCTGAAGGATTAATTTATATTCGCATCATGTTTTGCCGTAGGGAGCTGGAAGATAATGGATCACCAGAGAAGCCGAGCGTGACCATGGTTATCTGGGGTTATTTAACCAAGTCTCAAGTAACTTTCCACCAGGTGAATAAGGCTGAAATTGTACCCCCAGCTGGTCAAATGCATATTAGTTTAAAAGATTTCAGCATTTTTAATAACCCACTGATTAGTGGTAACAAACCGCTGAAATGGCACATACAGCTTGAATTTTCTATTATATTTTACGGTTGGTAAGTTGACCCAAAGGCCAAATATTCCAAAAAGATACTAACCAATAGGCTGACTATTGCCCCAGTGCAGCTTTGGAACTTTCGATGAGTTAGTTTATAACCGGTGTGATAGCGAAATGAAAAATGTTTGGCTAGCCGTCAAGACAGAAATATATTTAGGGGTGTTACTTAATACCACGTTACTATCGTTGTGTGGCACAAACGGAGGGTGCGCGATATTTTCACACATGGACAAGTGATTTTTAAGCAGTATTTGTGATTAGTCATGAATTTAGGTTCAAAGGACTTAGGAGAGCTTACGTGATATACGGGATAACACACTTTGAGTATGATTATGGAGCTTGGGGAATCGAGTTATCACGAGTTTACCCCATACGGCTAATGATTGACGAATTGTTATCTTATGAGAGTTTTCTTGGTTTTCCTGGTTTAACCAAAACATCACTCGACATTCACGCGGACAAGCTTAACGTTTACTCTACTTCATGTCTGTAGTATGTATGAGCACCAATGGCAGGCAAGTCACCCCTAATAATTTGTCAGTCCAAGAAGCTTTGTTCAGCTGTGTGGCGGACCGGCTTGACAGAAAATATAGTCCATCCAAGTTAGTTCAAAGCCAGGTTAAGAGGACCCCATGTCCGATGCAACCGGGGCCGATAGTCTGAATGCGTATCCGTTTCAAGACCTTAAAGGAAAAGATATGCCTAAATTAAAAATTGGAGCATGGAACATTCCCTCGCTTCGTGGTGGTCGATATGGTTAACCTGTTTCATTGAACCTCATGAGATATAATAGTAACTTATATAGTCTGGTATGCCAATTTCTTTACAGTACCACTGAAATGCCTGGATACAGTACCAAATAGGTGTTGGTTTCAAACATTTTACATATGCTACCTTACGATTTCCATCAAACTTAGGTTGTTTTACGTATGGTGTCCATTAAATGATTCCAAGGGCCTAAATATTGTGCTTCATACTCAGCGCCCACTGGAAGACTGTAAGTGTCAGTTGTTTACGGAGTTCACCGTGTGTGTCGACTGATCGATTTACATGTGCATCTGCTGTATGCAGCTTTCTAATTACAAAAACAGCAACAAAACCTGTGTCTGATATCAAGGACCCTAAATTACATTTTACTACATATGGCCTAAAACAAGTTGCCCAATGACTTAGGCCTGGACAATCGGCCTGGCCCACTTTATTTACTGGTCGGTCTTACGTACTTTGCATGAGTGGCCTAAAACTTTATTTCTGCGGAATGCCCGTTTTTTCTCCGACTGAAGAACCAATCAAATTTAATGATCCACCAGTGGCATAGGTACAAAATTGCGGGCTGCCTCTTCAATTTTTTCCAAGAAGATTATTGTCTAGAATCCATCATACAAGCGACAAAATGAATCGTCAACCGAGAATAAGATTACTCGGTGGACACACTAACGCACGACTCTCTGTGGAACGGCAGAATCCAAACATTGGACTCGCGGCACGCTTTAAAAAATCCCAGGTTGTCTCTTCTTCATACGTAAGCAGTTCAGTTCCAAAGGTGGTTTGTGCTGTTTTCCTGGAAACACGTTTAACACAACTCCTTCAGCTCGTCTCAGGTTGTTTAGATTTACCTCACATTATTGTTAGTTCCTTGCCAAACTAGCCGAAACAACGTGTCCCCCAGCGGAATGAATATTTATGGGAACAATCTACAGCACAATTTTCAATAAGTTTTCCTGAAAATATCGCCAAATAATTATGGAAGACGTTTATATTTCTGCCCGTCTTTTGAGCATAGACTAGCTTGTCTTACAAGGCAAAATCTACACTGAGAACTCTGTTTTCGTTCATTTCCACTGTACCTGGTTTAGGTGGATTATAATTAGCCCCGTTTTATTTCAAAACCGAATGAAAGTACATTTAGCGGGATTAAACAAACATCTCACTTTTACTGGCACCATAAGTGCAGGTGATGCAACGGACACTGGCATTTTGACGAATCCTTAATACATTTCCGGTTGCTCCAAGAACTGCAAATCGTCATTGTTTCAACCAGATTACAACCGTCAGTTCACGTCATCCGGTGCAGGCCTGCTACCAACAGCGAAACATTGTTGATCCTGATTGTGTCGGCACGTAAAATAAACGTCAGCTAACAGTGGATTTAATAGTGTTAATGCAAATCCTTGGATGACACTTTCTTCAGCTACGTCAATCTTAATATGATTTTGAACCAATTGCTTTGCAAAGTCAGTACGTCGGCTTCGAAGGACAATATAATTTACCCCAACGGAAAGCCGTTTGATTCTACTATAAACCCTGGTACGACGTAAGTCTGCAGCGCCAACTGATGTCCGCCGTTTTTATACATCGCTGCAGAATATAGTAAGGTGTAAATACTTGCTATTGATTTTGGCATACGCGTGTCTAGGATGATTTGTTGCTTGGGCTTCTTTCATCAAGAACATATCAGAATTAGTGCAGAACAGCTAGCAGTAACATTTAGCACTTTTATGTTGAAAAAATAAGGCCGGTCAGAAACAGCTTGTCTTACATTTACAAAATAAGTTGAAGATAGAGAAAAGGTCATTGGAGTATTATAAGATTTTCCGCAAGAACTGCACTTTATCACAAACGTTTGTTGCTCCTTAGCTGATTTCGTCTGATGACCAGGCAGAGATGAATGACATTATATACTTTAGGTCGAGATGACGTTCTTTACAGATCGTTCGGTTTTCTGGACGGCAAAAGCACTCCTTGGTATTGAATATTAATTAAATGAAGATGACATTTTTCCTTTCAGGTGATTTTACTCACGTTCACGTAGACCTTACTCTATTCTTGAACTGTGGGGGCGGAATGCTAATAGCTACTTGATCAACTCCTCACATCTACGCTGACCATAAAAAGACAAATCCATTCGCAAATCTGCATAACGAATGAGCACAAAGGATAAACGTGACCACTCTACCGAGGGAGTAACTGATAGAATGGAAAGATGGGAGTTGAGATCAAGTACTGAACCGGACGATCCGTTCTATTAGAAAGTCGGATACAGACTGAACGCGTTTACGCTGGGTTGAGGTTGTTCTGGGAATTCGAGTAAGTTCTCGAGGAAGAAACGATACAGGCTCACTTTCGAGAGAAATAAATATATGGGTGCAAATGTGACAAGTTTTGTTTGGTTCATATAGTAAATAACCGGACGGGATAATGTGGGCGGCTGAAGAATGTTTAAAGATTTGTAACATGTGAACAAGTGCGTATGATCATACGTATGGGTCTTATCCTACATGGTTTCGGTCCGTGCAAATAAAATTTTATCCATCCGATCTATGTTGTTGGGGAAAATGTAGAAAATCCTTTTGGAGGACAGATTCCGAAGCCGACCTCATGTTTGGTGAACGGTATTTTTTATACGCATGAAGTTTTTTAACACCTGCATGAAACTGCAAATGAGATCAATTTTCCTACATGTTAAAACAAATCGTGATTTGTATGTAGAACTTGTATCGTCAGGTAGCCCCGTTGTATTCAGATATCACCGCTGGCTAATAAACTACCATCTGTCTGCCACCTACGGTCTATTGGCGGAGCTGAATAGATTAGTATAACCTGGTACGACTAGTCTAAGCAGTTCGGCCTACATCAGTCATGCCGGCCGTGTGATCCTTACACGTATGGTGGAGGGTTGCAAACTGTTACAGTCGTCGGCAACAAACAGGAAAGCTGTTCTAGCTACATCCATATCTGGAATGGAATGATCAGTAGCGAGTTAAACAACTTCGCCTAGCTGAGCATCTGTGCGGGTTTGCACACTACTTGAGAGTTTAATCCTGAGCCGAGATTTAGTTTATTCACTTGACCGTATCAAAGTGAGCTGGACAATCACCGTGCGTCATGGATACTGCTTAATGTGAAAAATAAAACACCTTCTTTAAATGCCATATACATGTAAATAGTACGAAGACTGAGGCTCGGTGATTTGAAAGACCCCGAGTGCGAGGATTTGTTATGTTAGCACTACCGTAATGAGTAATATTTACTACATATTGTGTACCAGTTTAAGATTCTTGTTGGTTTGAAGATGTAGCAGAAGTTTAGAGATCACTGCGACTATCCTTCGTGATCTGTATTTATTATGTCCCGTTGAATGAGATAGGTAAGTGGAAACTTTTTTCCTTCTCACGAGTGAACCTGGGAAGTCGAAATGGTCTGTTTATTGTACAACCCAAGAAGAAAACGGAACACACTGGGCTGTTTGGGGGGCGATCGAATGGTATGTCAATTGTGCCTGTCAGAGGATCTTTCCTGTCTGAGTAATGGTATAAAACAAAATATAAAGAGTCAAACGTCTACCTGCGAGAATTCGAAAGGTGTTTCTGACCTATTTTTGAAGAAACACATTTAGTTGCGTCTGAATAATGACATTGGGTGTTTTTGAGTTCAGCTCTATTAGGTTAACAGAAGTTTTGGCTTAGAAGGCCACATAAATTAGGATGATTTGGCAGTGAGGCTATTTGTTGCTTTATTCTTTGGCAACTCCTTGGAAAAATCGCTGTTCTGTGACATTTTACGGTCCCCTGTCAGCTCCTGACAATGAAAAGTATAGGCAAAGGAATTTTTGTGCGATCATCGTCTATTCAGTTTTATTGTGATCCTCCATTTTCAGAGATTTTTCTGTTATTTTCCAGAAAGGACTATATGATGTTCTTGTGAGCTCGTTGAATTTTTTGAACAGCTCTATTGGTTCAACTGTTCCACTTCACTTCAAAAGATTGATTGTGTTATGCGGAAATGTTATCACTAATACATAATGTATATATATATATCGGGATTTAGTACGTCATTGACAAGTTTAAAATTACCTGAGGATACCGGAGTCCGGATTGTAAGGTTTACTTAGTTTCATAGTCTATTTATTTATGAGTGATGATTTTTATACAGTTAATTTTTTAATCTTCTGGTCGCCGTTTATTACTAACCTCTCGCAATGATTCTTCAGGTTAGGTTAATTTGGTTTGAAATTCCTTTTAGGTGGGTCTGAGTGACGGTTCTTCCATCTCACCGATAAAAGATGAGTGTTGCACCTATATATGGACATAATTAGAGTCACCTTGACCAAGCGAGTGCCTTGGCACGGAATTCAAACATTGATGTTAGTATTAGAGCACGTAAAGTAAACTTTGGGCTACGATTGACCTCATACTTTGAAATATCACATTTACCATGGAAGTAAAATAATCAAACCTTCGTGAGGATCCTCAGAAAACACTTGGTGGGATAATAAATGAACTAAGTTTATGTTGGCGAATGATTAATCAGATCACACCTAAATACCTCGTTCCCGATATTGGTAAAGTGAATTAGTACTATACGTGTGATGAATATTATATCTCCATTACTTCTATCTGAGTGCTTTTCAGTTAGAAGCCACGAACAGTAATTCAATGCACACAGATCATTGAAATCTTGATTGTCTCGAGTATTTGTGATAGAAGACATATTTTATACGTCTAAACTTTAATTTGCCATGAACAGTAACGGATTTTTACAGTGGATGAATTGGGCACTGTTGCACATAAAAACCCCCTGATCATATAATCATGAATACCTATCGACGAATCTCTGTAACCACTTCAAAATAGAGGGTTCCGGAAAGTTCCAGCCAGTTGAGTTAACCAATTAGTTGACATCAGGACCAAAGAATCCCGAAATATCCTCCAAACCACTTACTTTGAAAATTGGCAGGACGAAATCGCAGTCCGTCAACATATATCAAAGTAAACCAACGTACGTGTGAGTGCTAATCGCACTTTGCTAATAAATAAAGCGATGAAGTTTTTAAAATGTTTTACGTCAACATTAGACACTCACAGTATTGGCAAATTTGACTATACTGTACAATAAATTTATCACAATAGTCGAGTGTATTTTATGCAAACTGGAATGTAGTTTGACTGAATGTTTATATTCCGACGACTAATTATGTATATATGTTGCGAGACAATTGATTATCTTTAATATATGTATATATAGCCCATGTTTTCTTGCCGTGGAACTGACCAATCTACTGTTATTCCTAATTCTCCCGCGTGACGTTCTGTTTTGCATGTTTGCACACAGGTATATACTGAATTGAAAAGGATTCCGTGGGACAGCAACCTAATTCTTCAAAATTCTCCCCCGAAAAGCAAAGCGTGACACCATGTAATGAAGTTCATTGATTATTAGTTCCTTACGGAACGTCGGAAAGCTAGGACGAACTTCCTCCAAGGTAGTGCCACTCTCCAGTTTAGTTGACTTTGTTGGATGTCTGCTGATGCTTCACCACGCACAAAGATGTTCGTGGTTCGGGCTTGTGAAAGCGAACGCGATTAGCACGAAGTTTAAGCTTGTCTTTGTTAACGATAAAGGACTTTCGGGTATGTACGCTTTTGCGCAATGAACTTTAAATATATGAGGTACCTCCAAATTCAAGCCATTGTTTGGACAAATAGGTTACTGAAATTTGGCATCCACAGCTTAAAGACAGCCATATAAAAATCCAGTAATTGAAAATATGTTGATTTTCCAAGTGAAAGAACCACTAGTTGAGGCACTCTCATGGTTTTGGAGAGTCAGAATCTTGGGTAGTGTAAAATATTGTTAAGTATGTGGGATTCATGACATTTCGCCAGAATTAAGCTGCGGTGAATTCTTACAGGCTATCGGAAGTGTACCGGGAGTGATGTCTCGAAGGTTAGAAAGCTACGTTTGAAGTGATACCATGTAATTCTTGGTAAGGTAATTTTTTCATAGGAATTGAACGGTTTCCGGGGAAATCAAGACCAGCTTTGTGTGTGAGCCCCACCAATCGCGTGTGAGCTTTGTTCTTAATGTCTGCTCGTTAGAGCGTAGATGACCTACGAACACTTCTGGTAAAGAAAATATATAGACAAGTACAAATTGTCAATGAGGTGATTTGTGCTGCAGTGGCTAAAGATGATACAACAATGCATGATGTCATAGGTTAGGTGTCTACAGTCATGAAACATACTAATTACGTATGACGTATTCTCCAAATGTCAGTATAGCAAGCACTCAGCAATGAAGACTTGGGACAAGTCAGGTAGCCTCACACGCGTTAACTGAAAACAAACCAGAATATCTGGGACAAGGAGCGGAAGTAATATGTTGATGAAGGAGGACAACAACAAGCCACGGTCTTAGGGTTTGCACCGTATATCTGAACCCGGGTTATCGCTTGAGACTTAGGTAGTCTGAATAACCCGAAGGGAGAAGGGTTACCCGCGATATGTCTTAGTTACCCTCTAATAGCGGCGATCCCTATGAATACATCCAATGACCTTGGGAGACTGTTTTTTTGCATGCATATTTTTCAAAAATGTGATCATCCATCATTTATACGTCCTAATGTTTGCGTATAATACACTATTGCCACTTGCGCATGATGGGTAAGAGATACTTAGTTATCACCGCGAAACTTCTGACTCTTCATTGAAATATCAGTCAACGATGTGATGGAAAAGTTTGTTGTTTTGCAGTTAAAATAAGGCGATGTAAAAAGATGTCAGGGTTATGGTGAAGATCAATTTTTAGGAAGTATTATAGACGGTGAGTTATTGTTAAAAAGGCAATAGAGAACCTTACGAAACGGTATCCTTGTTAATATTTCGAGGGATGGATCAGAGGTGCCACAGAAGATAAGTGAGGAGGTACTGGCGAAAAAAAGTTTGCAAGTAGCCCCTATTTTGGTGTTTCTAACATTGATATTACAGTAGGAGTAAATCCAGCCACTGATGTTTCATGGAAGATTAGTTATCCAGTAACAGAAAAAGATATAAAACCTCCCGTATGATGGCATTTTACTCTGCTCGCCAAAAGTAAACGAAACAACTAAGAAAAGCATAGGATGATCATACTTCTTTAATGTTTTCGAAAAATACAGGAAACACACTGCCAAAAACGCGAAAATGGAGATTCATGGATAAGGCATTCACGCTGACATGTAGCATTCCTATCAATCACATTTATGATGGCTGTCAATCGAAACACTAGCAAAACACGGCATTCATCTCCAGAAGTCAATATTCTTGCGATTATTTGTCTCACCGTCTTCTTGAGTTACTGATGTTGCATAGAAGACGGGATAATTCATGTAATGGTTGTATTTTGAAGATGATTGTCCACTAGTCTGTCAGTGGACGGAGCGCTTCAGATTGACCGGTTATAACTGTACAAAGCCTACGCAAGTTTGTTTCCGGACAGGGATCTCAGCTACGATGAAGCGTTTGTAAATAGCACGCATGTGTTAGACGAATAGTCTTAACTAAACAATGTGAATTATGCAAACTGAGCATTGATTGTGTGCACATGCCTGTTGTGCTTCGGCTGGCCAAGTCTTAAACTACGCAATAATGGAAAACGTCAGCTAGGCTGACCAAGAGTTTTTCTAAATAGAAGGATATTTAATGGCACTCTGCTGCCGATCTCACTAACCGGATAATCAATACGCCCCACGAATGCGACTCCGTGGTGGGCTCAAGTTTTTTTCCGTGAACAAAGATTTTATGGCTAACCATAGACAGTCCTCAAGGCAAATGGAAACTGGCAAGTAGTTTGAATGATAAACACATTTTACGATACACATCAGTCTTTATGCGACGTTTGTAACACAAGGCATTTAAGGACAAAAAGCTGTATTGCTTGTTAACATTGCTTATTGACATAGGAACAAAACAAACTAACGGCTCATCATGTAAGTGGAAATACGTTGTGTCGTGCACTATCTTCGCTGTCGGGTAAGTATGGTTTATGATGAAATATCATTAAGGGCTTCCATTCAATTTATCCATGGTTTGTCCATTGAAAGATTTCACAAATGGTAACTGGGTGAAAAGAGTATTATAAAATGAACGAAATCGATTACACCTAGTCAGTTATAACAGGCAACCATTTGAGTTTCCACCTGCATTGCGCAGCCACGCATTCAAAAAGGCTGATATTGTGTGGAGTAGAATCAAATAAAATGAAATGAGTGAAGCAGTTCCGATTTGTTTAGGTTTATTCGAATGAAGCAACAAACAATTAAAGTGAATCGAATCTTCTGTGAATCGCAAAGGAATTGTCAGGAAATAATTGAAAACTGGGTTCAGGATTATAAACAAATAAATCAATGAACCAATGAAATAAAAACAACCGAATAAAACAATGAACAAATCCATGAAATATTTCACTCAAGTCACACTGATCAGTTCCACCTCATTTTTCACCGCTTCACTGAAAATTAACGTTCAATTTTATTATTTGAAAATACGAGCTTCATTCGACTGCGCGAAAAAAATGTGAACGGAAGAGGGGGAAACTGGGACAAGATACCATCATGGTCACGAGTAACGTCGAGCTAAATGGCTAGTGAGAAACAGTGTCAAATTTTTACTCAGACCTCTATTAAATTTGGTGGATTCTACACGTGTAAAGGTGATACTACTGATGGGGAGTCATGCGAGTAGTATGTTTGGTTCTTGTAAATTCGCTTCGCGTGTCTTGGGAATGGAGACCTGTTGCGGAATTCGTGGAGTCGCTATGTAGCATTTACTTGGATTTGAGCAATGAATGATTGGGTTCAATAAATATCATGGAAAGTTCAAGAAGACGCGTTCAGGAGAAAAAGAGTGTCCAGTTTTTGTAAATAAGATGTAAATGGAAGTTTTGCTTCCCGGTCCAATAGTCTGTAACTGGTTAGGTGGCATTTTCCAATAAATAACTCCGCAGCAAAGGCCTTCTACATTTCACGCGTTCTTGCCTTTTGCGTCTTCTGATACTCGTGGTTAGAATATGAACAATCAAGAACTGAGAGTCAGGTAGCAATACAGACGTAGCCAGTTACTGGGCTCTAATATGTTAACCTCAATCCGAACAAAACTATTTACATCCTCAATCAAACTGTTTTTGCTTGAATTAGCAACCGATGTGTCATCCAAGTCACTTGGCTCTATGGTAAATTGGCTTACTGGGCTATTTTAACGAGAGCTAAACTTTGGGTAATTTCCGTGAATGCTGTCAAGTTTAGCGGACGAAAAAAAACAATAACTCACTGGGAGGAATACTGCTCATAAAATACTGGAAATATGTGCGGACGAGACACTGAAATGAGTTTAGTCGGTTTACTTGTATTTATTGGGTCAAACTGACATTTAAGGAATAGTCCTTTTAGATACTCTTAGGAAAATCCAAAGGGATTTTGTTGCACAGGCTTTTATAAACTAATAACCTTTCCGTAAGTTTCAAAGAAAAACAAAATTTTCAGCCATTTTTCCTCCAATTCTTGGGGAGAAGATTTCAGAGGGATTAAACTAAGGCTGCTGGTGGATGGCACGACAGCATGAAAAGCAGCTGCCAAGTTGATTTGAACTGAAACGTTACTCATCCTCCGAGCAACTGCAGGATTTAAAACAGCCACACGTTTCACGGTTCTCAATATGTTTCACTCAGCAATACTGAAACCTCACACACAAGTGTGAAGACGTTTCCCACTTAAGCCTTTCATCGTTTAAGTTTGTCTCTATGGTTTCGTGTTTCTGCTATGAAGATACATTTCAACACTATTCCAACTGTTGCACTTACTTTGCTACTAATTCGGGTTTTCCTAAACTGGATTTTAATAGTCTCACTGTGGTAATGTTTAAAGATATTGAGGGAGCTTCGAACTGACTGCGTTGCTAGACCCTCAAGGTAAGGGTGACGTGAAAAAAAATACTACCTTCCAAAATAAGTGGGACTGCATTCTGGCTCCTTGTCTGAATACTATTGTCGGACGGGAATTGAAGAAGAATGATGGAGGCTAATCCGGTGTAGACCACTATTCACCAGCATTTATGATAAATGCGTTTAGTGTTTTTCGTTGATATTTTCAAGCCAAACAGGAAGGTAATGCGCTTTGTTGCGCATCACAGTTGTGACAAAATGAACACTGATATCGTCAACGAGAAAGCTACCTAGAATGGTTTCAAAGTACAGTTTAAGCTAGAGTGGAAAGTGTGCACTGAACGAAAATGCAACCTATATGCAATTTGACGCTTACTTCCTCGTGGTCGAGAAGAAAGGTTATTTACCTCTGTAATCTTTGTGTCATAATGTAGTACAAATTCATAGTAAGGTCAAGCACTGTAATCAGTCATGTGATCGAACTATTTGGAAAATTACTTGTGTCATAAGTCATCACATTCCTCTAAAGCAGGTAGTCTAATAGTGTATTTTCCCCACTAGTGACAGTGTTCCTCACGACTGCAATTTGCCACATTTTATTCCCGCCTGTACAATCAAGCTATATTTCAAACTAGCACTTACTATGGTTACTGCGTCCCACCGCGGAATATGTCTTAAAATATGTTGAATTTCAACTATTGAGTAAATAACCAAGGCATCAACAGATGAATCAAATTTCATCGTAACTAGTAAAATTAATGATGACTTGGAAACACCTGCACCAAAAATGTCACAAAATTCAAATTCCTTAAGATAATTTCGAAGCATATCGAAACCTCAAAACTCTGCAAAATTGCATTTGGGGAGCAGGCAAGCATGTGGGCTATAGATTTTGTCTGTCGATTGGGGACTCAAGCAGTCAATTGGTTCAGCAATGGACGATGATGATGAGTGTTCTCCCAACACCGACGAACAGCCTGGATTCAAGGCCAAAACGTGCTTCACTTACGACCAAGACCCTTGTAAGTCTTGTACTCGATTGTTCACAACACCGGTGCTGCGTTTCTTGTTGGTGAATCTTTTTCCGATGCTAAGGTTTTTAGTGAGGACAGAAATCAGTTACAGCACTCTCCATTAAACATCCAAGGCAATAGCAAATGAATCGAGTTCTATTGTAAACCAGTAGGATACACGATAACTTCGCAAAGGCGCCACAAGAAATGTTCATGACATTTGAGATGTTTGGCCAAGATATTTACCTCAAGAAAGTTATCAGATTCATTGGCCAAAGGGAGAATCTGGATCGTCTAGCAACCCAGAAATGGAAATGTGTATGACAACTGACTAATAAAAATTTCGTTGAGAGGTCGGACCTATTGTGATGGTGTATGCAGTGTTGATTTGGTTTGCTTGGTTAGCCCGAGACAAAATCCTAAAACCCTAAAGGCTGTAGAAGCATTTAACACAACGTACTGCTTGGAAATATTGATGTTAGATGAAATTAAACTCGTTATTGGACCAAACACTCTTAACTCAAAATAGGTTAATCATATGGCTAGAGTCTTACATCCTGATCATTTGCTCTTGTGGCGAAAAACAATTTTGAATTTCAGGGTACAGCTGCAGGTGAGTCCCTTTTTGACGATATGCTTTGAGGGAATCCTGTCCTACAGTCGCACATTCCCACGGGTAGCACTCTGCATGAAATTACGTTCGACTAGAAACCGAATACCATTCCTGCCTATCGTGGCTAGTTTTCATCATCTGACCGGTTTTATCTCGTCTTGCAACGAATCAGGTTAGTTACATTCTAATAATACCCAGAACTCTTAAAAAAATTCAGCATCACGGCAGTCTTCAAGTCCTCGCGACTCCGGGGCCAAATAAACAACCGCAGCTCTAAATTTGTTCCATCTCCAATAGAGATTCCATTACATCAATGGAGCCGTTCTACGATGAAATACGGACAAGCACTTTACAGCACTTCGATCTTTGTTGAGAGATATCAGCAGTGCGAATCTCACGAAATTTAGGGAATTTTGATCCTGCTGTTTTCTGGTGGGTGACTGAACACAATCGTTTGCCCACAAGCGGGTGATCCGCAGCGTGATTAGCTATTAATTAGTCAGGACCCAGTTACGAAAACCATATCACGTGATCAGAATTTGGCTGTTTTCGAGTGAGTACATTTCAGAAGGATGTTCCACTAATCTTGTAAAGTTACTCTCTATCCGATCTACTTATACCGTGATGGTGATGTAAAATGATTCTGTGGAAAGATTGCACCATACCAGTGAAGTCGATCTATACTTCAAAGCCGAGAAGTACTGCAGGGGTGTGTTTTCCTGATTGGTCTTCATCGGCAGAAACTGAGGTGATTTTCAGCCCGTGACATCCCAACTACTGCTAAACTCCTAACCGTCTGGTCGTTTATTCCCTTTAGTTAATTTCTGACTGTTTGATCCCGAAAACTAATGAACATTCAAAAAATCAAACTGGTAAAAGCGTTGCGCATTTTTGTGCTGTTCACAGTCGTACTATAATAGCGCTGTAATACTTACACTCTCTGGATATAGAACGAGAATAGTTTAAACGAAACCAATCTGAAAATTTTGGGCTCAGTGACGATTAGCGCTATTTTGTATATATGTATGAAAAATGCCGCCTTAAGTAGTTAGGAAGGCCATTTGTGTTTTTCTGTAACTTTCCACACCCAACACATTCGTTCCATTTTCGCTGATCTTTGAATTGAACTTTCAGTTTTGCTGCCCAATGCGTGAATGCATAAAATCTGATGACACATCAGGGATTGGCTCACTCGATTATGGGAATGATTTTTTTCAAGGCTCGTTATGTATCCACCATCAGCTACATAATCTAAACTATTAGCGTTCTCTCTATGTCCCAAGGATATGGTTACAAAGTCATTTGAAGACATTTTGCGGTGGCTGCAATTTTGTGGGTTACTCGCTCACGGCAAATAGTTGATCGGTATTAGGAAGTAATTAATTTTGACGAAAGCTCCCACCACAAATATTAGCCCTACTCAGTCTCGTGTACAGAGCGGTCCGTCACTACTTAGATCCATTTCCTGAATGATCGGCTCTTATCAATAAGAAGTTGCAAAATACTCATACTCTGCAAAAATTGAATGGAGTACACAATGTCCACTTGAAATTAACTAGCGTTAGGACTATCGAATGGTCTGAAAAATTACGGATGTTACTTTCACAGTGCCAATGTTTCGGTCAGACTTGACCAATATTCTAGACATCCGATGAGTCCCAAAACAAATTTATCAGACAGTGACTCACCGTTGCTTTCGTCTGCTCTCTCTCAACATGGGTCTTAGAAATTCAAAGATTGTGTTTGGGTTTTGTCCAAAAATTGGAGGGGCAAATTTCTTCCTTGGGTTTTTGATTCTTACAACACTTACCTATTGTAACTATTTGTTCAATCGAGCACATTGCGCAGGAAACAGCCGAAAGCTGCCCTTTTCTGAGAGCAATTTGGCTGCCTTTCAAGCGAAACATCTTAATAATAAATTATTTGAAATACGAACTACACATCCGATGCCAAATTTTGAATGGACTAGACGTCGTCATAGTTTCGATTGTTGGCGGACAATAAGAAATGCTGTCTGATCGGTTCATTTTTGGGGGATAGTTAGGTGGACCAAAACAAGGTCTCATGATCTAAATGTGCATACAACTTCACGCACAACTTCTCAGATTCATTCAGTAGTGATGTCGATATGATATTACACTGGACGGTTCGTTAGCGTCAAATTTTGAAAGCCACGGTCATCACCTGCCTAGTTATGGCCTTGAGTAAACGGCGCTTGGAAGATGTAACCAGTGGGTCTTAGGCGATGGGTGATAATTTTCTTCCGAATATATCGAGAATTATTGCTAAGTAAATGGTGCATCGGAAGTAGCAACTCTGCTCACAAGTGAAGATGAAACAGGCATTCTGTGTACCTAGTTCAAGGGTGATTCTCTGTGTGCGTCTGCAACACGAGGGTTGTGCCACTCAAAATTTCAGACAGAGCCAAATAAGTATCATGTTATCGGTAGGGGTGAAAACAAAGGGGTGGGTCCAATTCATTCCCGCACTGACGATATCTCCTCAATCGAGAACGGGATGCTGGCAACCCAAATACCATGCTCGGAGAACCAAATAGTCGCGGTAATCTTACAGCCATTTTAGCAGTAAGACCAAAAGCAAACGTCGCCCTGTGTGCGACTCTCACTATACACATCCACCGTTCTAATTAGTAAGGAATTCACACATCAGAAACAAGGGTAGACACACGATGAATATTTGCTTAACTGATCATTTCAGTAATTTAACTAGCAATTGAAAGCCACTCTTATCCGCACAAGGTCTGTAAGAAAATCCATTTATTGGTGGAACTCAGTTACCACTGGTCCAACAACGCGTAGTACGGGACTGTTGTTTTCACACTTTATCACTCTGAACAACTGTCTCGGTTCTTTGCATCTGTTGCAACGTGCCAAGTAACGATGATTGCGCTAGATGTTGTTTCAAACTGTTCACTGCCACATTCCTTAGGTGCTCTCGGATACCCTCGTAGATATCAGACTGTCTCTACCTTTGATGAAATGTGCCAAATAGTAAACAAACGTATTTCCAAAACGAATAATATACTACTGTAGGTGTGAATAATTATTGTCATCAGCTGACCAGATCAAGACCTACAGCTTAGTAATTTTGCCACTCGAGTGTGTGGTTTCGCTAGATAGTTGCGGCAACATGCAAGTGATGCTATTTAACTGGAGTTTCTTGCCGCCGTCGAAAGTTGATATATTTCTGCTTTTAAATAATAACATCAGAGTTTACGGACGCCAAAGAGTTTAACGGTATTATAGCAGAACGAAGGAGATTTTAGGTAAACGTTCCATGTATATTTGTCCATGGAAGTTTAACTTCATATCGGCGAAATGTGCAATATTGGCAAGAGGTGTAGGTGGTGGGCGCTGTTTGATCGCTTGTCTGTTCAAATTTGCTGCGCTACACATAACTGAAGGCCTAAAAATACGCTTGCTTTTCGGCCCTAATAACGTGGGTTGAAAGCCCAAACCCCTTGGGGTAATGAAGTTGTAGAAGTTGACATCTTTGGATTCATATTTGGAAATTTCAGCACTGCTGGGTTTTTGCCAGAAAAATTTCTGTTGTTTCTGGGATGCATTTGTAACCAAATGTAATGTCTTAGTTTGAAAAAGCATAGCTAGTCTGTAAGACTGTCCCTTATATTGATTTTTTATGACCACAAATAGGTAAGGTAGCTCTAGATGGTTGGTTTGTGATTTTCTGATCCACAACAAATATACAACTGGGTTTTAAAATGGCGTTTCGGCTACTGAGTGGATAGACTTTGGCAATACTTTTCCGAAAATATCAGACAGTTCTGCACAATATTCTACTTCCGTTGTGCCTTGGGGCGTGTTGTTGGGGATGTTGCTCGAAAATAAATGCCAGGCAATTGTGCGAATAATATGCGATATAATTTTCGGTAGATAGGATGTGCTGAAAAAAAGTCTAAAAACAGATGCTGGTGGTGCCAAGATATTCGATAAATCTGGATACGCAAATTGGCTACCCTGTTAAATTGGAAGTTATATTTCGTTGCGGTCGGCCGTCAAGCGGATAATACAGGTTATCTGGTATCCGTATTATTCTAATCATTTTTAACACTACTGGACAGCAGACGTCCGAAAATGTTTTCTGTCTAGGCTTAATGGGTGAATGCTGATTCTTCCTCGACAGTTTCCTCCTGTGCATCTGATTTTTCATTTCACCCCAGGACAGCTGTGCCACGCCTCAGCTGATAGGCAAACTATGCGCTTTAGAACCTCAAAGGCCTCTGAAAGCAGAAGATTTCTGACAGCTGAAAGACTAATGTCCGCAAACTGGAGAGCAGGGGTAGTTTCTGTCAACACAATGACTACTGAAAGTCTGACTGTAAGTATAATATAATTTGCCTTTGAGAGTCCGGATTTGGGAGCAGGCTATTTCGTAATCATTTTGTTCGAACTGCCCTGACAATTCAACCACCGTACATGAGATGACTTCCTATATCGATAGTCTTTTTTGAAGCATTGATAGATAATTTACATATCTGTACAAGAAAGCAAGGTACTGTTGACAGTCGAAGGACATCTGCAGCTTGATCTGCAAACGTACGTCTCCCAGCAGTCATTGATATGCGCACGAAAATAAGTCCGCTCGTGGCTGAAGCCACTGCCTGTAGAAACACTATGTGATTCTTGTTCCATATACGGAATAAATGGCTAAAATTAGACAGGCTAAAGAGAAAGATTTCAGTACCATATCTCGTGCGACCCAGCCGTCACGACCTAAGCTACCGAGCATACTTGGGAAGTTTGAAACTAAATGATCTCAAAATTAGTGTTCATAAACCTTCAGTTCCCGAATCTATTTGGTGATCACAATTTCGCTAATACTGCCTAATTTGGCAATGTTGTGGAATATAAGTAGGTCGGGTGACGTTGTCACCTTGGGTGGTAATGAAACGTTTGCAATCTAGCTGCTAAGTTCGGCAAGCAGACCAATAACCACTGCGTAATTTATAGTTCAGTACAGTTTGAACGCTGTAAGTTATGCATCACACCCGATTTGATTGGTTCTTATGTTGCCATGGTTGGCCACACTCATAATCGGTTTACCCCAAATTTAAGCAGCATTCGTTTGATTTATCTAAAACGGAAATATACACTTATCTGACGATACCAGGAACCGCAAGACGAATACGGTTGGACCGAACTGGTCTATTTGGCATGTAACTTATGTATAAACCCACTCGTTGCATTAAACAAATTTAGTCCGTTCCAGAGTTAGATATAGCTGAATAGATTCCGTTTTTTTCAAACTAAAGAGCCTGCTGACATCACAAAATAGGTAGTCGGCGTTGTGAATCGGCGTCGTGAAACCAAATCTGCTCAGCTTTGTGCACGAAACTACATCCTTTCATCGCTAAAACATGCATATTGCCAGTACGGAACTGCCTGTTTAATTTTGTACATTCGGTTATTCAGAGTTTCGGTTTATTCGGATTTCAACAGCAAACATTTTACCGGTGATGATCGGATCTCTACCTTGTGTGAAAAACTGAATTAATTGCAAGAATTAATCCATTTAAAAATGTTTGCTGTATGTGCTGTTATGGGAATTTCAACACGTGGTTGCCGCAGTTAATAATCAATAACCGGGAAACGATCTACGATTATCCGTGAAACGTTTCATTGTGATTAAGAAATTACAATTTTTGGCATGAAACTACGCCTTAGAAAATAGCCATTCCCCAAGTAACAAACGCTTTGGCAGTCATGCCTGGTAAATAATGTTAATGCAAGAGCACAATTGATTATCCAGCTGGAAGTGTTGTCAGCGTGGTTTGCCCATGAGGTGAGATCGAGTTTCGTAAGTTGCAAAGATCAATCGATTATTTTCAAACTGGATACTGTAATCGAACCTGAATCTGCCTAATTTAATTTCGACTGTATTTTTCGCTGTTGTCGTTTTACCCATCCGTTCAGAGAGCACCGGAGTTTTGAGAAGGGGCAGAGATGGTACGTTAGCGAATTACACGACGGGCTCCGGTTTTTTGAAGTTACCATTATCCTCAGATAAGTACATTATATCTTCAACGATCTTGTTGTGACGGAGAGCGGAACCCAAATAACACCGTCATCATTGCATTACTAGGCAAAATTATTTTAGCCACGCATTTGTAAATTCAAAACAACTGCTTTTTCATTTAAGAATAATCGGTAAATACGCTTGATTACTAAATTTACCAGTTGTCCTGCTTTCAAATACTATGTTCGCAGCCTGCTGAATGTCTCATGTTTATTGAATTTCTAGTTTAATCTAATACTCAGGTATAAACACGCTCATGTTGTTTTTTTGTGCCAAGCGTACAGGATAGTCATTCCAGGAGATTTACTTGATGACAAGATATTCTAGGTAAAACACCACTATGAGCAAGACTGTAACTGCTTTGGAAATACAGGGTGTTACCACCACTTCCGATGATGTCCCCGAGTGGTGAACCAGTTTCTATCACCATCAACGTCCGTAAATATGGCCTCAGCTCATGGTCTGTGCCCAGTGATTATGCGGGCTCGACAAACCACCAATTTAGCAATTATATAATGATCGTTTGGGAAAAAATATCCCTTTAGGGTAATCATTAGCCTCTTGCGTATTCACTCAGATTGTTGAATTGTAAATTGTATGGCGAATTCTCCAAGTTTTTATCAAGATAAAAGGACAACCAATTAGGCAAGTTTTTATAAGAGCAGCGAAATAACTCTGTGAGCTCTGCCTCAACTAAATATGACTGATCGTCAGACATTGCACGTAAATTCGCGCTGCATTAACATTTTGGCGTATATATAAAGGAACGGTGATCTTGTGATAAGGCTTATTTGTTGTTTTCAACATTTTAAATAGTAAATGAGTGCGTTCCACCGAAAACAGAGTTATCTAATGGTATTAAAATACCGGTAAAATATGTACGCTACAGCCTCTATTGCATGGGGGTCAAAGTGTTCCCTGGGCGTCCGCTCACAGATATCGAGTACGCAAACAATATAGCTCTTCTTGAATCTTACCCCATGGTAATTCACACAACATTGAATAATTGTGGAAATTTCGTGGAAATCTCCACAAAAATCCCAAATCTCCTCACACTACCAACATTAAATAATCTATATGATTCCGCCTCATGGTTTGGCATGCGCCTTACACCTGCAAAGTGTAAAAGGCTACTGCAAGACTGGGTGAGCTCGAACCCTAGCCTCATGCTTACGGATGGATCAATTGAGGTAGTAGACAAATTTGCTTACCTGGACAGCTATATGAGTCACTGTGGTCTCGCGAAAGATGATATTGCCTTCCGGATTTGGAAGGCCAGAGCTGCTTTTGTGAACCTAATTCACATATGACTTAGGTGCGACATCAAATTATTCGTCAGAGGTCGAGTTTACAATGGTGCGGCACACTTCATACTACTATACGGATCAGAGACATGACCGTTGTGCGCTGAGGACGTCAAAAATGTTTCAGTATTGACCATCGATGTCTCCGAAGCATTGTCCGAATCTGATGGGAACACGTGATTAGCAATGCTGAAGCGCGTCAAATGGTATTCGGGAGAAATAACTCACCCTCGATAGATGAACTGATTACTACGTCGGTTGCCCTGGCTTAACCACGTGCTGCGTATGCCAGCCGACCGACTCCCTCGAAGGCTTCTTTTCGCACAACCACGTGTAAACGAGCCAGAGGTGGTCAAACAATGACTTGGCAGCGGTGCACAAAAGCCATTGCCAGCAAACTCAGATGCGCTGGTCATTGGCGTCTTCCTGGATGGGGACCACGAGACCGGCCAGACATTGTAGGAAATGGCCCAGTCGCGCACTCAATGAAGCTTGTGTATCCAAGCCATTACCTTCAATACGTAGCTCTCTTCTCAATTCTCCCACTTGACAGTTCACTTACAGTGCTGTATTTGCGCACAAGTTTATCAGCTCCCTCATCGAATGCGCAGCTATCTACCCCATCTACTCAAATTATCGGCGAGCGAAACTGTGGCAGCTACAGTCACCGTACGACAAGTACAGCTGACAATGATGGCGATGATACCAAAATTATAATATATCAAACCGGATATCAAACAGTGCCTTAGTCGGATTAAAACAGTTAACTGTTCTGCCAGTCCATCAAACTCTGTAAAGTATGCAAATAAGACAATTTCGGTTAAACCAAACTTTTGAAGGTGTAGGTTACCTGCACATTTAGCGGAAATAGGGCGACTATGCTAGAAAATTAGTAACTGAGAATTTAAACAATAACTAAGTAGATCAATGTCTTTTAATCTCTCCGCAAATGGCCACACAACGGGTATTTCATCAACCGCTTAATTGGTGGACGGGAGAACGTAACTGTCAGGAGAAGCACGGATGCAGTCCGGTGAAGAAATATATTTTCTGTAGTTTAAGTGAGACATGAGCAGCTTTTACGGTTCCTACGAAAACTTATGCAGGCAAAAACGTTTTGGTACTTCATCTAAGTGTGTCCTAACAAAACCCACAAAATTCAAATGGCACACGGTGAACTTATTTTCTTTCATATGCACTACAAAACAGTTTTCAAATCTCACTTTAATTCAGCTTACTGAAATGTTGCTGGTCGCTATAGCCCGCTACTGAATCTCACGAAGTTGCGAAGCAGTGGTTTCTTCTTGAAACAGGAAACCTTTTTTAAATTTGCATCAGTTATTCTCAAATGGAGCGTCGTTTACGAATTTTACACAATGACACAAATAACTAAGTTGTGGTTGGATTGCACCGAGATAAATGCCACAACACTCAAAACCCCTTTGATCTGAACACGGTTTAACGAAAAGGACCAAAGAAGCACATTTGAGTTAACGCTGTTTGGCGAGTTACGTGAAACCAGCTAACTCTTTAGCTTAAGGTTTGTCTAATTTTCCACAATTTCACAGTAATACGTAATGGTGAGCTGGCTGTGTTCTAAATCCCGGAAAAATGCATCCGAACATCAGGTGTGTCATTTATCTTCTGGTGACAAATCTCATTGGAGACCACCCACGGAGACCGCAGGTTTTGTTGTTCACCAAGGTTAATTCATATAGTGTGAATACTAATCACATTTCAAGGCAAAGTACTCGATAGTGTATACTCTGTATGCACACAAGGTTTAAAATAATTGAGGGCGATAACTGGCCTCAGATGGAGATGGGACAAAATTTTCTATTATCCTACCGGGAAGGGTTTGGTTGGTCTCAGTGGCTTATAAATGGGGACGCAACTGTGCAAATTTACGGCAATTCACTGATCTTGCTGCATGTTTAAAATTTTACATCAAATTCTGCAATATACTCTCCAGTGAGCAGAAATTAAGGGTTTGTTGATGAAATTTACGGAATTCCTAATGCATGTGATAAACTACGCCTTAACTTTTCGTTCGTATGTTATGTTTATTTCCTTCGGGCACGTTTTTCAATTCCACAACAAGCACAACGGCACAATGGGTCCCGTTATGGACGTTTTGGTGGAACAACATCGCTCCACATATTCCTACAAGTGAGAATGGAATATATTACCAAGCCTGATTGGTCGAATTAGGCTTTTACGTATCGACTTCGGTAACAGAGCGCAGCAACTTTTATCGGTATCTCGCTGCTTTACCTTGATTATTCCGTACTTCAGAAATATTTCCCGTTTTTGGAAAATCAGCTCGAGATTATCAGGAGACCAGATGAGTTTCTGAATGACTATCCAAGGTCCACTAGCAAGCTGAGTTACGAAAGAATAGATAACTGTCCAGTTGTTTCCAATGTACACAAACTCGATTATCCAACGCAGTAGTGTGACCAATTCGCTGTCCGAATGTAATCATCCAAGCATTAGAGTCCATTAGTTTCCTAGGGACAAAAAAGTGCGGTTAAAACAATCATCCACAAATCGAACCAATTTCATTCTCTAAAAGCAGATAATATTCCTCTGAGATTTGTTCCGAAAACTGAAAGTTTTGTTTTTAGTGTTTGGCTGATTAAGCAACCACCGATAATGGATTTCGCTAAAATTTCATTATGGTATGAGTACTACTGGTCCCTAAGGTGTTCAGGTGTAGTAACGCAAGTGGCAATAAAATTTGTTTGTTTTTTACTGTCATCAAGGGGCAATATTTCATTCAGAGTCTTCCCACCTTAAGGAGGTTTGTGGAGTACATTGGACTCCCTACGTACCATTTTTGTAAATTAAACAGGTTTGCATCATCCGTACGTGAACTGCCATGTGAGTTTTGAAAATCATTTCACGTCGGTTGGCGATCGTCTGAATTCAGCAATCCGGGCATCCTCTTTACTGCAGACGATAAAGCAAGTGAGCGAACATATAACTTTGCACAATATAATATTGCCTGAACTTTTATTCTCTGATTCCCGCGTATTAATTAACCTCCAAGCTGCGCTGAATTGTGAATATTCTCCACAAACTCAAGTATTAGAACTGTTGTTTCTTGGCTTACCCTCCTACTAGCGACATCTCTTGATGTCAACGCACGGGAAAAGCATCAAACAGTTTGATACCAATGTAGATGTATTACGCTACATCATTACCGAGCGATTATGTTGGGTTCCAAGTGAGCCTCCCGCCAAAATCAAATCGGTTTGTAAATTAGTATGTTCTGCCAAGGTCGACACTAAATTTAAATCGCAAAAAACTGCTGAACTTTTTTAGCCCTCCACAAAAAAGTGGCTGCCCTTTTTAGTGTGGCAAATTCCATTCTTAATAAAAAACCGCTATTTTCTGGCCACAAGAACCCCGCACGCAAGGACTGCAGTGGAAGAGATTGTCGTACTACCTGCTTTAACCTACCACCTGGGCAACCCTGTAAAGTGCAGACAGCGCGGCAGCAGGAGAGTTGATCTGGTGTGTTACATTGTGTCGGCAAGCGAACGAGTCTTTCCTCAGTTGGGTACCCGCGGATAGGCTCCCGTTTTTATGTATTCAAATATTGACTTTACCGACCTCTGGTTTGTTCGAATTATGTAGGTGAACTCGTATATTGTGTGAGGGGGAAATGATCAGATGAGGGCAGGACAGGAAGTCAAATAAGAACGACAAGCGTGAACGGAATCATCTGCAAATCAGAAGATGTATTATTTCGATTAAAGGCTTATGCCAGTTTCCAAATTTGACCTTTGAAATGACGGGAGCCGTAAATAATCAGCATTTTTTACACACTAACAACTCAGTTGGAAAATTTTTCTGTTTATTTCACATGTTAGTGAGCCTCCATGGAAACCCTTTTTTGAGTCACATGCCCGTTAATACCCATTCTGTCCCGGGTATCGAGCTTAAATATGCCCCAGCATGGTTAAACAAGAATGGAAAATATCATTGACATGTTATCATGCAAATATGTTCTCATCACAGTAGCGTGAGTCTAATGGCTTCCCCTCGGTGGCGTCACTGATTTATTTATACGAAGAGCTTTCCAAATCCAACCAAACATTTTTAATACAGAGCAAAATGAAGATTTTCAATGGAGTTCGGACCGGTGGTGAAGACACAGGAGATAGTATCTGTCCCATGGAAATGCATATTGGAAACAAAATAAACTGAGAACAATTTCCATGAATTTACCAGCAGCTGTTCAAGGTCAACGGTGGATCATTTACCTGTCTGACCAAACGCGAAGGTGTGGGGTGCACAATTATGTGTTCAAAAGTCCCCGCACAATGTTAGAATGTGGAAATGATGTTAACGACCTTTATTCCTTTTAGCTTAGTCAGCAGTGATGACATTCCATTTACTGCGTAACCTATAGGTTGATGCAAGAATCGTGGGCGGATGCGGACAAAATGGTTCTATCACGTGAGGACCGGCAGAGAGAGCAACTGAGATGAACTAAACGAGTCACTACTACATCTTTTAAAACGCAAGTTTCAATTACAGGTTCCAAAGTCGTAAGTCATAATGTGCAGTCTCTGAAAAGGCTTCAACAATGCCTATCAAATGAAGTACCTGCACGAATCTCAAAAACCCACCTGACAAACCCTTATTTGCTTTACCTGTTCAGTGGAAAGATGGATCACTGAACCTCAAGGTCTGGGTGTATAAGGTTATAATATTATTTAAGCTGTTGTGCCTCTTTACTATTTGACCCCTGGAGGTAGATGATTTGAGTAGTCTTTCGGCTTCTGGAGGCTGGTGCCGAAAATGCGCCCTGACAGTTGGAGTGGACGAAATCTTCACGACATGACTGTGAAATGGTAGTTTGCTGGTATTCGACGCATAACAGTTACGGTGGTATCTAGGTTGACTAACTACAGTAGTGTAGCCTTCTGCTATACATAAGTCTCAACCGAGATGACTTTTGTTTCTCGTGCATTTAGTAGGTCGGGCAGGATACACTGGTCATGACTTGAAAGAAGGAGGGGAAGGGGACAACGAAAAGCCTTGTTGTTGTGAATGCAGTCCAGATTAAAGGGGGAATGCCAATTGACTGCTACCGCGCTTGGCTGGAATCACTGCAAGTAACAACGGCTAACCAGTCTCATTAGCTTCCATACTGTTTCCTTGCCTCCTAATCATTTGCTTGGCCGCTTTATTGTTTGAGGTATTTGTGGCGGACAGGAATCAGATTCGTTAATTCTCTATTGTTTACCTTTTTCATTTGGGGATATAAAGCGGACAAAGCGGCCTTTTTACTGACATCCTAGTGAAGCATTGTGAACGTAAAGTTTATTGTCTGTGATGTTGATTGCAGCGACGACAGTGATGACTATCATGATTATGCTGATGAAGCGGAATGTGTAAACTTCGGCAAAAGTAATAGTGTACACAGATTATACTTCAAAAAATTTACCGAAAGCGGTTTGTCAATGTAAACAGAGTTGTTTATCTCAATATTCAGCACAGTGTGTTTCAACAGATATCGTCTGGGCACTCAGAATGACCAAGTAGTTCGCAACTGCCAAATTGCACCAACCAATTTTGAAGTGGCGTCATTCTTCGGACTGGGCGGTTCCATCTGAGTTGTTCTTCAGGTTCGGCTTAGGTATAATGCTGATAGATTTCAGTTCTGGTGTTCTTCTGCAGCCGTTTGCGCTATACAGTACACGGTACATAGATCGGCGTTCCTTAATATCCCGCTATTTTTTAGTCAGTCTTGTGTGCTGGAAAAAACTCCTAACGGTGCCTGTCTGAAAAAAGCAATAGGCTCGAATTGAATGAGCTTTAGGATATAACTACACAACTGGTATAACAAAACGCATTGCTTATAGTGAAGGTTCGTTTCATTCCTCCAAGTTTGTTTTGGCTCTTGTTTTGACGCTGTCCAGTGCCTGAATTTTAAAGTTTAACCACTGGTTCAGTAATGAATCCCGCGAAATCCCACTGGCTACTTGCGTGTGGCACTAATTGATATCGTATTTATTAGTTGGTCGTGTGACGGTTCTTAATTATAAGAGCAGCCGAAATGTACGCGATCATCCTTTGTATTTCGTCTAACATATTTGGCCGCCTGTTGGCGGTGGGGGTAATCACTATTGAGCAATTAAACCACCATTCAATATCAACGTTCTCCATCTGTCAAATGTGTCACTGAGTCCAGATTAAGGTCGCTGTCTCAGCGTCAGATGGTGTCTACGCCTCGCGTAGTAATCAGACACAAAGCAGATTACAAACAAAAAAAATATAGCGTATCAGCAAACTAGATTGATCAGGATTCCTTTGAAATATTCTTGTTCAAATATAAGAAAAGTACCTATCTATTGCAATCTACTCGTAAAGGGCGGATAAAAGTCCTGGATTTCTAGTAGATGCAATGTGATACCTATTTCCTCATTGTTGCGGTTGTTTCTGAAATATAAGCCAAATCTTAATCAACGAGGACCGCCAAGCAAACCATTCGCCTACTCACTTATTAAGTGGGCTGGTTTTTAGTGAGAGCACTTGTCTCAGATTTCCGTCAACGGCAAATGGCTTGCATGGTGCACGGTCCTTTTTCATGAAATCACTTGCTGCTATGTTTTCGTTGCATAGCAGGCACAGTTATCGGTTTAAGAGTTTGATTTTCTAAGCTACACCATCCTGAGTGAACAGTCGCTGGGAAAAGACGTAGAGCATTTTCAGTTTCATTCAACTTTTAGTGTCATTTTATTTTGACTTTATTTGTTCTGTGAGACTAGTTAACTTATCTTTGCAGGTAATCGCTCGATATGTCAATGAAAATGTTTAGAGTGAAAATGGAATTCAGCAGAGTGCTGACAGGTCATTTGGGTTTTTCGACCTGCAACTATTCTCGTTTACTCACATGCAGGCACTCATTGATACATATAATAAACCACTCTAAACTTGGCCTAAACCGAAGTAATAATGCTAACCGGAATCTCACAAGTTCTTACAACGCATTGCTATTCACTTCATTGAAATTCACTTCAGAATAATGCTTGTTCCGTAAATTATCTGCCGTTTTCCAACGACCATCATGATGGTCCGCTGACATCATCCTGTTTGATCCAAAAAACCCAGCGGCGTGTTTAGCATGTAGCAGGAGACAATTTTTCTGCACTGACTACCTCGTAAATCCACATCGGGATATTTCCGACTACACGCGAGCCAACAGAAGTTGTTCCGATCTTCTTAGTTTCGTATTTTTTTTGGTGGGCACTGGACTTGTTACATACTGTTCTCAGTGCAGGTAACACTGAGCACTCCGGAATAAAAGCACATCCGCAGGTATGGCTTGAGGATGCACTTAAAATGCAACTGCTTCTTTGGGTTAGCTCTAAACTGGACAGTGTCTCTCAGAATAAACGGTAATTCTCCATTCTAATGCATTTACACGAAATGAGCTCATTTCTCAGAAGTGTTCGTTTTGTATTTACTTTACCACAATTCATTTCCAGGTGAGACAGATGTACTGAGACTAATAAAAAAACGTCAAAAGCGACAGGCAAAATCGTAAACAAATGGGGTACGGTGTTTTCTTCCTGCCGTACTGCATTAGGTATAAAATGTATATGTCTCATAATACGTTAGAGAAAAAATAGCCCTATTCCTTGCTCGTATGACACAGAAAGTTTCTTCTATTCATTCACGAATACTCAACATTTCACGACAGATTTACTTGTCCGCGTGGGTCGATAATTTATTTATACCCGTCTGTAACACTGTACCAGTTTCTCACCCTGGAGAGACAGCCAAATGGTGATGAATTTATACATAAAGTTGCAATCCGACGTTTTTAAAAAGCCCTGCTTTTTGCTCCGCACCGGCAACCGCCAAAGTCAGTTTACTCATGAATGTTTCGTGCCCATTCGACATAAAACCATCTTAATGGGTTCTTTACGTGAAGGTTCACATAGGTTTACACATAAATCAGACGGTTACTAGGTAACAATTCTCCGAAATTAAATTACAACCTACGGTTGGGATGTAAACAGTTGGGGTGAAAAACGCGTGATCAAAGAGATTGGAATAGGTTTTGCGAAGTGTGTATGAGAAAGCTCATTTCCAATGGTCAAATATTTATGACAAGGCACAGAGGCTGCAACGGGCACGGTTTATAACCCATTCATTGAGCTGGTTAGTTATTACATGCGGGTAGAACTTGCAGTGTTCCAGTTTGTAAGATTGGTCCACTGTTTATCCGAACTAAATCGGCGTAGAAACTAAATGCTAAGCATTTGAAGGCGCTAAATGCTGGCTCGTAACGCAAACAAAACCGAACATATAAAATATATGCTTGTCTTTCTTTAAAGCATAATGTTATCCCAACATGGTCACTGGCAAGCTGGATTCCTATAGAATTAATTCCATAGTTCTTCAGCTAGTGACTCATCAACCTAAAATTTATATATCATTGAGAATTGTGAAAATCGTTATAATGGTCTAGGGGCACCATTAATTATTAGTGGCTGGGCTCATCGCAAAGGCTATCGGTTTAAGTACTTAGACAAAACTTGCTCTTATTAAGATGTACAGAAATATTGTTGACAATAGCACGAAAACTGTTTGTGACTGTGAGTCCTAAGACATGTACAACAATTGCTTTGTATGGGCGACGAAGTTACTTAATAACTTCAAGATTTGGGTTCTAATACTGAAAATTTCCCTCGTACCATCAAATTGCCGATGTGATTTGATCGGAGATAACCTAAGAACAAACTGTGAGCCAAAATGTTTACAGTTACTGTACAGTGAATCGTTAAACAACAGCATGTGTAGAGGCCAACCCTTGCTGTGGTTTGCCGGAACAGTATATGGCTACTGGGGCCCAAGTACCCACCATTAGCCCATGTTCAACACATCTCAATTTGAGCGTGGCATTTACAAAACTGTCCAAGACGCATTTAGTGACTTGCTTCTACATTATTCTCTGATCATGTGAGATGTGAGGGATCTTCGATTTAGATCGGA